>NW_012101304.1:323263-330171 GCF_000951045.1 Mandrillus leucophaeus | reverse complement strand
TGATTTATTGATCTTGATTTAATATATTCACATATAGAGAAAAACCAGAATATATATGTATTTATATATAAATATATGTTTCTGTTCAATTATTGTGTGCTGAAATTTAAATAATGTTCTGACTGCTGATGCATTTGTAAATGACATTTTAATATGAATAATTTATGTTGAGAAAAAACAAAAATGAACCAATAAATTAAGGGCTCAACTATGATATTTTTAAAATCTTGCTTTGTTTTAAAATATTTATTGCACTGTTTGACTATGACTTCACAAAAACACTTGATTTACCAAGAGAAAACCAAAAACAAACAACAAACTTTGTAGAAACAAACCTCTAGTAGATCATATTTAACACCACATTGCTTGTATCTAGTTAATCAATAAGATCTGTCCATTTCACCTCCAAAATCTCTCTTAAATTTATTCACATCTCTCCATCTATGTTGCCACCAACCAGGTTCAAGAAACTACCATTGTTTTTTCTCCTGGGTGATTTCAGCAGCCTCCCTCAATATTTACTCTTGGCTTCCTCTAATCCATTTTCTACAGAAAAACCAGGGTAATCTTTAAAACCAAGCCAAATGGAACTAAGCATTTCATGTGACACTCCAGGCTAAAATAAGTTAATGGTGTCTCATTGCTCTAAGGCAAAATACCAAACTCCTTAAGGGGGCCCTGTAAATTTTAACCACTGATTCATTCTGTCTCTGGCCATATAGTTTCTATTCTTCTATGTACTCTTTGAAAGACTCATTCTCCCTCTGATTTAGGCTATTCTCCAGACAGAATCACCTCTCCCTGGACTGTCTTCTTGCTCTTCATCTACTCACGCTCTTCACTAAGTGTAGATCCTCATCTGTACACAGTTAGTGCTTCCCCTCTTGTTTCTTCATAGCACGTACCATGACTGTCCTTTCACTGGGAATATAAGCCACATGAAAGGAATGTATTGCTTCTCCTGTTTATGGGCTTAACCCCCAGCGAAGTTTTTAAACACATTAATAGGAATTCAGTATTGACTGAAAACAAAAAAGAATTTTAAAAACCCAATGAACAAGGACTTAAAAAATTCATAATCTCTCTTATGAAAATTCACGATATCTATAAACATTGAGCTGAAATAAAATTGTTTATTTCCCTGAATATGTACATATTCATTGTTTCTTTTGTCTCTGTACCAACAGAACATTCTTGTCCAAGTGGACTAGTTTTCAAGTACAATGTAAAAGCCTGTAATAGTTCTTGCCGATCATTGTCAGAGAGAGATAGGAGCTGTGATGTAGAAGATGTTCCAGTTGATGGATGCACCTGCCCTGATGAAATGTACCAGAATAATGAAGGAAACTGTGTACTGAAATCTCAGTGTGACTGCTACATAAATGACGAGGTCATGCAACCGGGCAAACTCATCCATATTGATGACAATAAATGGTATGGAAATTACATGTATACTTGCTATGACACTGAAATCAACAGACTGTGTTCTTTTCAGAGAAATGGTCTTTTGTCAGTATGAAGTCTTTTTAGACTGGTCATACTTATGATTCTTATTTCTTAATAAAAATCTCTTTTATTCTGGAAGGCTCATTGCATCCTAATGGATATAGATTATCCCACTCTGGTTTTGTTTTAAACACCAGTAGAAAAATATTCTGGTAAATTCTATATACAGACAATGTGAAATGATTTCATATTCAGAAGATGCTCTCTAGCTGTCTCTCTGTAGTCATCATTCAACAAACACTTATTAAGTGTCTGCAGTGTGCCAGGCCTTGTGCTGAGTGCTGGAGTTGCAAAGCTGAAGGAACATTGTCTTGGACTTCAAGTAAGCAGGGCACAAACTATTAGAAGGAGCTTTGTATACTAGAATATGGTAGCAGAAAGAGCCAGGTACTACCTAAGGAGATTAAGGAAAACTTCTCAGAGAAGACAGGCAAATAAATTGTACGAGGGAATGAATCTTTTTCCAGACAAAAATGAAATGTAGAGGATGATTTCCTGTAAACAGAATGCACAGATGTAGGAAATGTTAGAAAAAAACTACACATGTGGGTTGTTTTGTACAAGATTGGGTTAGAAACACTGACAGTGGTCAGATCATAACCAAGAATTTGGAATTAGTTTCTGAAGAATTGAAGAATTTTGACTATTTTGGCCAAGGAGGCTATGATTTCTACAGTTTGGAGCAAAGTAATTTTTCTCTTTCTTTCTCTTTCTTTCCTTCTTTCCTTTTTTCCTCCCTTCCTCCCTTCCTCTCCTTCTTTCCTTCCTCTCCTTCTTTCTTTCTTTCCTTCTTTCCTTCTTTTCTTTTCTTTCTTTCTTTCTTTCTTTCTTGATGGGGTCTCACTTCAATTGCCCAGGCTGCAGTTCACTGGCACAGGTTTGGCTCACTGCAGCTCCAACCTCCCTGGGCTCCAGTGATTCTCCCACCTCAGCCTCCTGAGTAGCTGGGACTACAGGTGCACGCCACCATGTCCAGCTAATGTTTTGTATTTTTAGTAGATACAGTATTTTCCCATGTTGCCCAGGCTGGTCTTAAACTCTTGGACTTAAGCAATTCACCTGCCTTGGCTTCCCAGAGTGCTGAGATTACAGGCATGAGCCACTGTGCTCAGCCTGGAGCAAAGTAATTTAAGCATGTTTCTAATTCCATAGAGAGATGTAGGAATTCTTGACAACATAATTGCCAAAATGAATTAGCCATTCAAAAATACTTTGAATACACCTCCTCTCTTTTCTTTGGTTTCATGAGGCTATCATTTAGCAATAAGTAATTTTTCTTGATCATTCAAAAGGAAAGCCTAGGTAACCCCTTTATATCAAAGCCCATGAGCCTTTGGCTGGGGTTTGATAATGATAATTTCTTTTTCTCTGTAGTTTTGGGGAATCAATAGATTAACTTTTTAATGGTGCTTAATAAAGAATTACTATTTTATCTGTTTTGGACATTAGAAAATACGCAGTCTGCTCTTATTTTCATGGGAATCAATACATTAACTTTTCAATGAATCAGGCCAGTACCTCCAAATTATGTTCCCTTCACCATATTTGAGACTTTTCTCAGCTGGCACCACTGTGATAGCTAACTTGGTTGCTCATTGTTGCTCTGTCTCTCTGTCTCCTGTTTCCTGCACTACTGCAAGAATGTGTAGCTTAAAGCCACGTGCATACCTATGTAACAAACCTGCACGTTCTGCACATGTATCCCAGAACTTAAAGTATAATAATAATAATAATAACAACAATAAAGACTATGTAGCCTGAAGCACTATTCTGATAGGGCCACCTCCCTGCTCAGAAACTTTAGTGACTGACAGTTACCTGGAGAACAAATACAAACTTGCAAGTCATTTAAGACCATCTAAAGTCTGGCCCCAATCTACATATACTGCTTCCCCCATTTTCCCTTCTTTCCATCCAAACATGAATCATTTGAGTCACTGGAACATATCTTGTTCTCTCCTACACCACAGTTTGGCATCTTATCAGAAGTATTAAATTTCACTTCTCATCAAGATCCAGCCATCCTTTCCACAAGGTTTTCTCTGATGCCCATAAAACCTTGTTTGTACATTCTTGTAATATTTACAAGATGATATCTTATCCTTTGGTATATTTTATGCCTCTTCTGGGAATGGTGTCTCACTCATTTAACTAATTGTCCTTGAAACTTATGTCTAAATTTATAATTTTGTTTTATTTCCAGTGTCTGTCGGGATGGAATTCTTCTTTGCCAGATTCCCATTGATTTAACCCTACGTAAGTGTTAAAATCACGGTGCAAATTTAAAATATCCACTTTTGCTAAATAAAACAGATTGACAGGCTCTTGATCAATGACAATTCTTCTTATTCTGCAGAAAATTGTTCTGGAGGGGCTGAGTATGTAGACTGTAGGGATCCCAAAGCACAGAGAAGAACTGACAGAACATGCAGTACTCGAAACATACCCGTTTTTGATGTAAGTAACATAGTATTAGAGTTTAGCCATTGAAAAGTTTTGTTTCGGATCCTAGGAAAGCTATAATTTTAATGAAAAATAATTAGAAGGTCATACTCTTTTTGCGTGTTATTTTCAGTTGTCAAAGATTGACTCCAAATACATACATGATATATTTAAGCATTTAAATTAATGCTGATAATATGACATGATTAGAATGGTGCCTCATGGTGTATATTTTATATTTATTCTTGTAGGAGAACTTGCCTTGCAAACGTGGGTGCTTTTGTCCAGAAGGAATGGTTCGAAATTCTAAAGGGATATGCATCCTTCCTGATGACTGTCCGTGCTCTTTTGGTGGACGAGAATATGATGAAGGAAGTGTCACTTCTGTTGGCTGCAATGAATGGTGCTTAATAATGGATTTTTATTTTATTTGTTTTAGATATTAGAAAATGCAGTCTGTTCTTATTTTCATAGGAAAGAATTCACACTTTGGGATATTTGAAAAAAAAAATGACCAAATACAGTTAGAAAAAGATGCTATTTTATTTATTTATTTATTTATTTATTTATTTTGAGACAGAGTCTTGCACTGTCACCCAGGCAGGAGTGCAGTGGCATGGTCTCGGTTCACTGCAAGCTGGCCTGCCTCAAGTCATGCCATTCTCCTGCCTCAGCCTTCAGAGTAGCTGGGACTATAGGCGCTCATCACCACACCTGGCTAATCTTTTGTATTTTTGGCAGAGACAGGGTTTCACCATGTTAGCCAGGATGGTCTTGATCTCCTGATCACGCGATCTGCCCGCCTCAGCCTCCCAAAATGCTGGGATTAGAGGCGTGAGCCACCATGCCCGGCCAAGATACTATTTTTAAAACAGAAGTTTATGTAGCATTGTATATATTGAACATCCTACATTATAACGAAGACTACCACAAAATTTAAATCAATATGAAACATAATTTTGTGCTTCTTTACAAAAGCAATATTAGTGTATGAATCCCGGCATAATATAATCACTACGCTGTGTCATCTTTTCCTTTTAGTACCTGCATTAAAGGGTCTTGGAGTTGTACCCAAAATGAATGTCAAACCATCTGCCACATCTATGGGGAAGGTCATGTTAGAACTTTTGATGGGAAAAGTTACAGTTTTGACGGTCTCTGCCAGTATTCATTTCTTGAGGTAATTATGAATATGTCTTATTAAAATTTTTCTATAATTCTTAATTGTTCATTTGTAGATTAGTTCCAAATACTTTTATTTTCAAATGGGAAATATTTTTAAAAGGTCCCTTATATGTTTCCAGAAGGCAGTAAAATGTTATATTGTGTACTGCTGGCTCTGGAGGCTAGGACTAGATTTCAATGCTGGCTCCATCTTTTATCAGATGCATGTCTTTGGGGACATTCCTTAACCTCTCAGTGTCTCAGTTTTTGTATTTACAAAATGGGCATGAAAATAGCCCCTACTTGAAACCACACTAGAGCACACACTGGAGGACATACTAGTGCTCAATAAATAAATGCTAGATATGATTCTTCCAACAACAGCACTGGCAGCAAAAATTACAACTAACATTTATGAGCGCTTCTTTGTCAAGCAAATTTATATATTTCATTGCATTTAATAATTATAATACTATAAGACTGATATTATTATTCCTATGATGCAGATGAAGAAATTGAAGTTTAGAGAGGTTAAGTAACTTAAGCTACCAAATAGAAAATGTCATAGTAAACCTAGACCTGTCTGATTACAGAGTTCATGCTTGTTACATACATTCCAGAGTTCATCTTATCAAGCTGCAAGCTTCCTAACTAACATTTAAGGGGTAAAATTTTTTGTATTTATGGATTAGTTTTGTTTGAATATCAAGTTTCATGTAAGTCTTTGAGGAAATAAGGCCAAATTTACCTAGCTAGTCTAGAAATAAATCTGTGATTACAAACGTCTATACTTTAAATACTTACATGTTTATGGAATAATTCTGAACTTGTGCAGAAGTAATGGGAAAATAACTGAGTCAAAACAAATTAGCTAGAGTGGACTTAGTCAAGGCTAACTATCTGTAAATGTGTTAAACTATTGTTTTTTGGAAATTCCGTAACACAACATACGGCAGTTTATTGAGTTTAAGGCAGATATTTTCTCTAAGAATATTTGTCTGACACAAATACTGTAGTTGAGTTCTGTGTCTCTAATATTTAGAAACTATTATAATTTTTATTTTAAAGGATTATTGTGGTCATGAAAATGGCACATTTCGTATTTTAACGGAGAGTGTTCCATGCTGTGAAGATGGACTAACATGCTCAAGAAAAATTATAGTTTCTTTTCAGGTACAGTCCTATTTTCTTTATTTTTTCCTCTCACATTGTGACAGCCAAATAAAACTGTTATTATAAATCTGTCTGAATTTACAGGATCAGAATGTTGTCTTGCAAGATGGTAAAGTAACAGCAGTCAAATCTACAGAAAGTAAGAAATGTGAACTCAATACAAATGCATACTCCATACATACTGTTGGCCTGTACTTAATTCTGAAATTTCAAAATGGAATAATCATGATTTGGGACAAAAATACAAGACTGTCTGTTATTCTGGATCCAAACTGGAATGTATGTATATCGCTAACAACTGAATAACGGGGAAGCAAAATCATTTCTGTTACTAAAAATTAAAGACAGGTATTGATAGGCAGAGTATAGGGGAATGGCAGGGTCTCTGTTAGAGTAACAAGCCCTCCACCTTTCTTCAACCTTCTTATGAAATATGAAATGTAATCAAAGATAACAAAATCTGGTTAAAAAGTAAATGCAAGGCCGGGCGTGGTGGCTCAAGCCTGTAATCCCAGCACTTTGGGAGGCCGAGACGGGTGGATCACGAGGTCAGGAGAGCGAGACCACCCGGCTAACACGGTGAAACCCCGTCTCTACTAAAAAATACAAAAAACTAGCCGGAC
>NW_012101304.1:319132-323213 GCF_000951045.1 Mandrillus leucophaeus | reverse complement strand
CTGTAGTCCCAGCTACTTGGGAGGCTGAGGCAGGAGAATGGTGTGAACCCGGGAGGCGGAGCTTGCAGTGAGCTGAGATCCGGCCACTGCAGTCCAGCCTGGGCGACAGAGCGAGACTCTGTCTCAAAACAAACAAACAAACAAAAAAAAAGTAAATGCAATAACCTGAGGCATTGTAGTTTACTTATATTTGGTTACTTGAGATTATCACATGATGTGATTTTCAGGTATTTGATATATTTTGAACTAAATGTGTTCCTTGGAGCAAATATTTTAAGAAGCCAAAGTAGTCTCATGTGTAATTTGAAACTAGCAGACATACCTGTTTTGGTTCTTTAGACATTTATTCTGTGTGGTACTAGATCATTTTGTGACATGGGGTACCTTAAATGGGAGAATACTCTTATCCACAAATTCTGGAATCTTATCCATGAAAATTGGAATTTTACATAGATTCATGCTCCAATATACATAATCATGATATCTATCTGTTCATCTATCATCTGTTTATCTATCTCAATGTCCCTAGTATAACTAATTTTTAAATTTCCCTTTCCGATCAATACAGGGCAAGGTGTGTGGTCTTTGTGGAAATAACAATGGTGATCTCAAGGATGATTTCACAACAAGATACTCTTCAGTAGCTTCTGGAGCACTGGAATTTGGGAATAGTTGGAAAACAAGCCAAGAGTGTTCAGATACAGTGGCTCAGACTTTCCCATGTGATTCAAACCCATACTGTAAAGCCTGGGCTGTGCGAAAATGTGAGATCCTCAGAGACAGCACCTTCAGAGACTGCCACAGCAAGGTAGCATTGTTCTGAAAGCAGAGACTTACACAGGGTTTCCTCCCAGAGACTCATGTGCTGTGCTCTGCCTAGGTTGACCCCAGTGCTTACTATGATGCGTGCATTGAAGAAGCCTGCGCATGTGACATGGAGGGGAAGTACCTGGGATTCTGCACTGCCGTGGCTATGTACGCAGAGGCGTGTAGTGCAGTTGGAGTTTGTGTCTCATGGAGAAAACCAAATCTGTGTCGTAAGTGAAGTCCATATGATGTTGTTCTTTCAAAATGTAATTAGATAGAAGTATTCTGTTAGACCCCCAGTCTTCCTCTCATATTTTCTATAAAACACATGTTTGTGTACCTAGAAACATGTTGATATTTTTGTTTATGGTGTGCAAAAATACCTAACTTAAAAAATAAAGCACCTGGCCCAGCGCTTCAAGTTCAATTTTAGTTTAAAAATTCATGTGTTCACAGGGGGAAAAATGAATACTGATGGAGAATATTTCTCATTCATACTTCGATGATGAACTGTTTACCTATCTTGGTATATTTACATATCCTTCAATATTTACCGAATATATTACTTTTGCTTAAAGTGCTCACACATGTTTCCTTGAAAACTTTCATAGAGCCCTATCGAAGATGAACTGTACATTGAGTATAGACTGAATCTCGATACATATGGAATGTAATAACCTTAATAGAAATGAGTCAGCTCTTTTCCTTCTAAGTATTATGAGAGAAAATATGAGAAGTGTTAAAACAGAACCCTCATTTTATTCAATTTTTTATGCACAGGATTAGATTATATTGACATCTTTAGTTACTTCATTTAGGAACTGTTATTTACATAATAAAGAGCTTAATTGTCTAGGATTTAGTTTTCCAATTTAAAGTTGAAATTGAAACCATGAATCTAGGCTATGACCTAAAATATCTCCAAATGATAAAATGAAAGTTTACCTGTTAAATCTCAAACTAACCAGAGTGTGAGATGGCAAAACAAAGTTTTATTTTGAGTTTATATGTCTACTCCCCTTGTGACCTATTTTGGCTTATATGACAGTTTAGATAAAGCCAAAGGAACTTGATAAGACCTGACATAGTTTAGGTATGTTTATTATTAATATCATCCCAAATCCTTTATTAAAATGCTTTGGAAAATGAAAGGTGAAAATTGTCATATAATGAATGAAAGTAATTTGATATAATTCAATTATAGCTGTCTACTGTGATTATTACAATGCACCTGGGGAATGCAGATGGCATTATGAACCTTGTGGCACAGTGACTGCAAAAACATGCAAAGATCAGGTCATTGGCCAGAAATTTTCTTCACTTTTAGAAGGTAACACATACTTTAAGAATATCCATAAAGTAGTGCAAATGCTATTCATCTTAACTGGAAAGGATTGCTTCTCCCAATTTAGTGTCTAACACTTGGTAATTTAATGAATAGTTATCTTTATTATGTCATTAATGTTTCTACATTAGAAACACTTTCTCTAAACATAAGCTTAGTGGGGGATGGGGACAGCACTCTGATCCTATTGTCACTTTTATATCTTTGATTAGACAATGTTGTTTAGTGTGAATGCAGTTTCAGAATGCAACATATAATACAATCTTGCTTGAGTAGTATAATTACTGTAGTAATGAACTATATCTTACACTTAAGCAGCATTTTATTCTTAGCATTATTTATTTCAGAGATAAACAAAAAACAGGCAAGAAAACAGTATAACATGAAACTCTTCCAAAAGTCACAACTGTGTTAAATCCTTTGGTGTATTTTTAGCTTATTTTGCTATGACTTTATCTTTACCTACTGTTGCAAAGACAGATATTTGAAACTGGCATTCACATTTCAGGATATGTATTTACCAGAGCCTATTTTATGTTACAGCATCATGCCCATTATGAAAGTAGCAAATCATTTAAAATTACTTCAAGAATCATTTTAGAAAAAAATAAATCAACCAAAATCTGTAAGTTCTTAGTCTGACATTTCACTGCAAGAAGATCTGAACCTTGTTTTATTTATATATTTTCATTATGAGTGTGATATTGTTTTGCTATTGTCTACTTCACTTCATGGAGTCATTTAAGTAACTTTACAAATATATAATATTCAGTATAATGAGTTTCAGTAGATAGAGATGAACTGTGGGTCATTTTTACACACAGGTTGTTATGCTAAGTGCCCAGATAGTGCTCCTTACCTGGATGAGAACACCATGAAATGTGTCAGTTTATCTGAGTGCAGCTGCTTCTATAATGATATCGTACCAGCAGGGGAAGTGATTGAAGATAATTGTGGAAGAACATGGTATATTCTCTACTAACTTTTCAATAAGCAATTTTGATTTTTGCCTTTTCATTTAGGAGGAAAACTAAATATGTGTATGAATATATTATGTTAATAATATATATGTCATGTATACATGTATATATATCTATAATTTTTGATCCTGCCATTTCTGAATGAGAAGGCCAGCTTTAGGTTCATTTTATATCAGTTATGTTAGTTATTTTTATTTTCAGATAATTCGCATGTCAACAAATGGTTTGTGGAATTTTATACTTAATAACGCAGAACACAGGACAGAAAATGTCATTGTGTAGTTGTAGAGGAAAAGAATTTTAATTCTTTAAATGTAAGATTATGTTCACAGGTTTTCAAACAGTTACATGGAAGCAAATTGATGGGTTCATAGTAGGTCACCACGGCCATCAAATAACATCGTGTTTGAAATTGACTATGTAAGAACTACCTTTAAGGGTTACCTGCACACCATTTCTTCAGGTGCCCGGAGCTCCTCAGTGAAATGATTGGGTATAGCAGCACATGGAAAAACAAGCAATTTGAATAGTATTCTCTTGGGGAAACAAATATTTACTTCTATTTGGTTCTGCTTGTTTTCAATCAGATAATTTGTTGTTTTAAATTTGTGAGCTGTATGCAATTAAGAGTCAAATTTTCCAATTCATTCTTTTTTTTTTTTTACATTTAACTTTCAGCTACTGTATTGCAGGGCAGTTGGAGTGCAGTGGTAAGTCATTAAATTTTACGCTAATTGATTTAGGAAAAATCAGAGGAGGGGTTGGGAATCATTTTTAGACTAATCACCAGAGGGGCAGGGACTTAAATGCATTAGGCTGTCCCTCAGAGGACTGGCACAATTCCATCTCAGAGCAATTGTCCATGATGAGTTGCTGTTGGAAACCAGTGCTGCCAAGATATGCTGAACGACTGTCAGATGGGGCCATGGCTGATACTCAGGGGGTGCAC
>NW_012101304.1:280566-318052 GCF_000951045.1 Mandrillus leucophaeus | reverse complement strand
GATCAGGTCATTGGCCAGAAATTTTCTTCACTTTTAGAAGGTAACACATACTTTAAGAATATCCATAAAGTAGTGCAAATGCTATTCATCTTAACTGGAAAGGATTGCTTCTCCCAATTTAGTGTCTAACACTTGGTAATTTAATGAATAGTTATCTTTATTATGTCATTAATGTTTCTACATTAGAAACAGTTTCTCTAAACATAAGCTTAGTGGGGGATGGGGACAGCACTCTGATCCTATTGTCACTTTTATATCTTTGATTAGACAATGTTGTTTAGTGTGAATGCAGTTTCAGAATGCAACATATAATACAATCTTGCTTGAGTAGTATAATTACTGTAGTAATGAACTATATCTTACACTTAAGCAGCATTTTATTCTTAGCATTATTTATTTCAGAGATAAACAAAAAACAGGCAAGAAAACAGTATAACATGAAACTCTTCCAAAAGTCACAACTGTGTTAAATCCTTTGGTGTATTTTTAGCTTATTTTGCTATGACTTTATCTTTACCTACTGTTGCAAAGACAGATATTTGAAACTGGCATTCACATTTCAGGATATGTATTTACCAGAGCCTATTTTATGTTACAGCATCATGCCCATTATGAAAGTAGCAAATCATTTAAAATTACTTCAAGAATCATTTTAGAAAAAAATAAATCAACCAAAATCTGTAAGTTCTTAGTCTGACATTTCACTGCAAGAAGATCTGAACCTTGTTTTATTTATATATTTTCATTATGAGTGTGATATTGTTTTGCTATTGTCTACTTCACTTCATGGAGTCATTTAAGTAACTTTACAAATATATAATATTCAGTATAATGAGTTTCAGTAGATAGAGATGAACTGTGGGTCATTTTTACACACAGGTTGTTATGCTAAGTGCCCAGATAGTGCTCCTTACCTGGATGAGAACACCATGAAATGTGTCAGTTTATCTGAGTGCAGCTGCTTCTATAATGATATCGTACCAGCAGGGGAAGTGATTGAAGATAATTGTGGAAGAACATGGTATATTCTCTACTAACTTTTCAATAAGCAATTTTGATTTTTGCCTTTTCATTTAGGAGGAAAACTAAATATGTGTATGAATATATTATGTTAATAATATATATGTCATGTATACATGTATATATATCTATAATTTTTGATCCTGCCATTTCTGAATGAGAAGGCCAGCTTTAGGTTCATTTTATATCAGTTATGTTAGTTATTTTTATTTTCAGATAATTCGCATGTCAACAAATGGTTTGTGGAATTTTATACTTAATAACGCAGAACACAGGACAGAAAATGTCATTGTGTAGTTGTAGAGGAAAAGAATTTTAATTCTTTAAATGTAAGATTATGTTCACAGGTTTTCAAACAGTTACATGGAAGCAAATTGATGGGTTCATAGTAGGTCACCACGGCCATCAAATAACATCGTGTTTGAAATTGACTATGTAAGAACTACCTTTAAGGGTTACCTGCACACCATTTCTTCAGGTGCCCGGAGCTCCTCAGTGAAATGATTGGGTATAGCAGCACATGGAAAAACAAGCAATTTGAATAGTATTCTCTTGGGGAAACAAATATTTACTTCTATTTGGTTCTGCTTGTTTTCAATCAGATAATTTGTTGTTTTAAATTTGTGAGCTGTATGCAATTAAGAGTCAAATTTTCCAATTCATTCTTTTTTTTTTTTTACATTTAACTTTCAGCTACTGTATTGCAGGGCAGTTGGAGTGCAGTGGTAAGTCATTAAATTTTACGCTAATTGATTTAGGAAAAATCAGAGGAGGGGTTGGGAATCATTTTTAGACTAATCACCAGAGGGGCAGGGACTTAAATGCATTAGGCTGTCCCTCAGAGGACTGGCACAATTCCATCTCAGAGCAATTGTCCATGATGAGTTGCTGTTGGAAACCAGTGCTGCCAAGATATGCTGAACGACTGTCAGATGGGGCCATGGCTGATACTCAGGGGGTGCACTTGCTGCATACGTGCCCCTGCCTAACTGTAGGTTCTGGGAATTGAGGGAGTAAGGCGTCAGTGAAAGGATGATTCCTCCCCACTGATAATGAAAGGGAGGAATAGAAGATGAGAATCAATATAAAAAGAATTAAATAACTGAAGGATTGTTCGTGAGCAACACATATCTCTCACTGCAACCTCCACCTCCCTGGTTCAAGTG
Organism: Mandrillus leucophaeus; assembly: GCF_000951045.1. Lineage (NCBI taxonomy): Eukaryota > Metazoa > Chordata > Mammalia > Primates > Cercopithecidae > Mandrillus > Mandrillus leucophaeus. The sequence goes on along the minus strand of NW_012101304.1, from coordinate 315,866 downwards.
GTTCTCCTGCCTCAGCCTCCCAGGCAGCTGGGATTACAGGCATGAGCCACCACACCTGGCTAATTTTTATATTTTTAGTGGAAATGGGGTTTCACCGTGTTAGCCGGGCTGGTCTTGAACTCCTGACCTCAGGTGATCCACCTGCTTTGGCCTCCCAAAGTGTTGGGATTACAGGCATGAGCCACCGTGCCCAGCCACAACACACATCTTAAAAAAATAAATCCCAAAAACCTTCAAAAGAATATGTTAGCTACTCCTTTTTATATTAGAAATTGCAAGAAGTAAAATAAAAAGAGACATGACTTATAGACAAATTGAGATGTAGAATTTTTTCAAGACATAAAAGTTCCTGTCAGTAACAGTAATGTGTGATTATTTCAGAAACTGCTCCTACCAATTCAACATTTGCAGGTAAAATCATCATTATATTTTAAATGTTGTATCTCTGATTTCTTCGTGTAGCTAATCCTTTATGGTTTCACTTGAATCTATGCCAGTAAAAGGTATGATGGTAAATCTGCTGATACAAAAATTGTGAATTAAAATGAACAGTTACTAGAAATATGTCAGAATACCATTTCATTATATTCATATGAATTAAGTTAGGAATATGATTAAACATACAATAGATATTATTAGTTAATATTTATGTTATTAATTCATTAATATTTTAACTCTGCACATTAGTTAAATATCATCATCCAAAGCTTGATTTTTTAGATAATAATTGAATAAGTGAATGAAGTAGAAGTAAATGTTGCCTTCTGTGAAGTAAATATTTTAAAACCATCATCATGCTAGAGGATGATTTGAAAACAGAAATAAAAAATTATTTCCTTCCTTCCTTTCTTCCTTCCTTCCTTCCTTCCTTCCTTCCTTCCTTCCTTCCTTCCTTCCTTCTTTCCTTCCTCCCTCCCTCTCTCCCTTCCTTCCTTCCTTCCTTCTTTCCTTCCTCCCTCCCTCTCTCCCTCCCTCCCTCCTTCTCCTTCCTTACCTCCCTCCCTCCTTCTTTCCTTGCCTGCTTTCTTGCTTCCTGTTTTGCTTGCTTTCTTGTTTTGAGGCAGGGTCTCACTTTGTCGCCCAGGGTGGAGTGCAATCACAGTGCACTGCAGCCTCTATTGCCTTGGCTCATGTGATCCTCCCATCTCAGCCTCCTGAGTAGCTTGAACCAAAGGCATGCGCTGCCATGCCTGGCTAATTTTTTATTTTGTAGAGATGGTCTTGTTCTGCTGCCCAGGCTAGAGTGCAGTGGCACGATCAGGGCTCACTGCTTCCAACAGTGAGCTTCCAACAGCGAGGCTTTGACAATTTATTTAAAATTATGCAATCTGCTGTAAAATGCTAGTTAAATTTTAGTTATTTTTGGTCACTTACCTGAAGTGAAGTTATCATGTCAGGGTTCTGAACCACATTCCTTTAAAGTCGTTATTGGCCCATAAAGAGACCTTATAAAGTTCCTATGAGATTTTGGTTAAGTGATAATAACAGGAAATAGTTATTTTTGGTGGACATATATAAATATATGGTGTTATTTGTGTAGATGTAAATAAAAAATTATTTTGTCACTTAACCTCTGCACATGTTTCAGAAATTTTACTTTTAGTTTATGACAACTGGTTTCTTGAGCTATATTTCCCAGCAAAAATTATTCAATTAATTTATTTTCATAAATATTGTGTTTCCTAAACAGTTTCCACTACAACAGCTACTGCCATATTAAGCACCGGAGCAGGTAAATAAATTAAAAAGTGCTAACTATTTTTATAGCTCCTAAATGAGCAGCAAAGATAATTGATAGTTTGGGAATCATGGTACTTTTTTCAAAGTTTTCATTCTCCATTTATGTATTTGCTAAAGGCCCATGCCAAATAGCAGGTCTGTACGTAATTGTAACATTATTAAAGAACATCTTCCCTTTTCAAAGGTTGTCTGTCCTAAGAAGAACATTCTACATACTACTGATTTGGAGAAAGTGGCTATGTCAGAAAATTCTATGTTAAATTCCTTGAAAGTAATTTACAATTTCTTTTATTAACACCAAGAAATCTTTAACTTTCATTGGATGCTTTGTCATTAAAACAGTAGCTAGCGGAGTACAAAAGTATATTGAAATGTGTAAACATCTGATAAGTGAACTTAACTGTTACATTTAATCATTTATTTGCATTCTGGAGATCTTGAAACATGTTTAAATAGGTATGGTTAACCTCATCTTTCAATACCAGTTTAATGTATTTTTCCAAATATTTGTCTTCTTCTTTGCATAGCAATTACGCTGGTTACCAGTAGCCCAGGCATAGGTAAGCTGTAACCTCTAAGCCACAACTGAATCAACGAGGGATTTTTAAAAACACCCAGAACTTCCTTTGCAGTATTGTATCTTTGTAATGACATTTTTAGAAGAAATAGACAAAGTTTCTTTTTTAAAAAAGAATTTTTTAGAGAAAGCTTTTGGGGAAAAAAAGCATTATACCAAACGATAAGGTTTTTTGACCTTTTCCTTGGGACCTATACATTCTAAAACTAATATTTGGGCTTCTTTTCACCTATATGATGATTTTTTGTCTGATACAGTCATTTCAAGTTGATCCATTTTGCATGTGACTATAGATGTTCTTGGAAGTATAATTTCCCCTGCATATAAAACTTATTTTTTCCATTGCTTTCTCAAATTCAGCAGCATCCATTCCAGCGATTACAACATCAAGCAGTGAAACAACAGGTAGGTAAATCAGAAAATCCATAAGTGACGAATAAAGTTTTGAATAAAGGTTTGTATCTGAAACCTTGAACAACTTAAATATTAGAATCAACATCAGTTTGATGACACATTAAAATATTTGGGTTTGAATTTTCCCTCTGACCATCCAGTTTCCCTAATTTAGTTTGCTATTTTATCTTTCCACCTAAATTTAAAAATGTATTCAGTATGTTTCAGTGTCTTTAATGTATATGAAAATATGATTAAAAAATTCACAAAAAATGGCTAGCAGACAGTTTAGCATTGTGACTCTACATGTTGTTGTTGTTTGTAATATATAATAGTCACCTTCTTTTCTTTAAACTAATTAATTATACAATTAAAAAGATGTCATTTTTACTTAATTGAAGATTCACATGCATAGTGTATGTCATTTCTTTCTAGAATCTATGTGTCTGAGAAAATCATCCATAGATTTCAACCTTCCAACTCTGCACTATCTTTCATATACTCACTTTTCTATACTTACAGTCTTTACCCCCAACTTAGCACTAATTCTCTTTCTTTATTATTTATTAACTTATCAAGTCTTAAATGAATACATTACTTCAAGTCACAGGCCATGCTTCGCCATCCTTGAATTCCCAATTGTACCTAATGTTAAGGTACAGATTAGTTTGTGTTCAGTAAGTAGTTACAGAGTGAATGAATGACTTTTTTTTTTCCCTGTCAAAAATTTAGAACTCAGGTTTAGAACTTTAGCTCAGAACTTCTGGTGAAGGTTAAACTATTTGTTAAATATTAGTTATACTGATCAATCCAACAGTTCATACATTTCACTCATTAGAGCTAATCTTCAATACAAAGATACAGTGTAAAACCAAGGCTATTATTGGATTATAAATTGATATCATAATATAGAATTGTGACTATAATTTTGAACATTTTGTAAACCTTAGTGTTGTCTATTTTTAAATTAATATATTTTTATATTAAAGGAGTAAATACATATATATATCTTAAAGCATCAGCTATCATAGTGCACAATATTATTAAAAATACCGAAAACAACATGCTACTTCCTGTCAAACTTTCTCTTATGTTGGATACCATTCGTGACACAAAACATTACTGGCTCTTTCAATGTAAATCTCAGAAAGCCTGACACATTTCAAAAATGTTCTTCTGCAGTCTGTAATCATAAATTCATTTGCCAGGACTAATAACAATTTCATCCCAATAGTTTTTTGAATTATTTCTCATGCACCGCAGAGTAATTTTCTAGCTACGTGTTACCTCAGGTGCAAGCAGTGGACTGAATCCCTAATTTTCAGCCTGGCTCTGTTTCTAAGATGATTAATTTGGTTCAGTTACTAAGCTTTCCTTTAGTCAAAGTCGTTCATCAGCTATTAAAACTTTCGTATCTTGTGATCATTTAAAGAAATAATTTTTTCCTTGATTCGATGAACTGCATAGATACGCATGAATCATAAGCAGCTTAGATAACTATTTCTATTTCTTCAGTATCATGATGATGATATCTATATCCTATATCACAATACTTACCTAGAACTATTAAAAGTGGTTTAATTTTTCTAGCTTATATACATATATATAAAATATATAAATTATATGTATATAAATATATAAAATATATAATTTCCTTTTCAAACACCTGGTTTTGAATGTAATATTCAATTTTATTTTGTCAACACTTTGTACTGTAGTAAGTTAACTGTCCATGGAAAACAGAACATCATGAGTAGATTATCCTGATAAGGTTTTTGTGAGCAACTGATTAAGTTTTAGATGTAATATTTTGTCCCATTTACCGTAAAACACTAAAAAAACTTATCAATTATCTTCATGGTAGCATTTTAAAAATTATAAATCAAATGCAGAGTTGAATTATAGGAAAGATTACCTGGGTGATTTTTTTCCTTGAATTCATTTGGTATTATTTATGACTTTTGTGCTTTGCCTTACTGAATCCTAATGTTTTATTTAATTTCCCTGAAATTCTGGTAGATATTTCATGCTCTGTAAGTATAATATTAATAATTAACCAAATGCTATGTTACTATTTTATTGAAAGATATGCTAAAAATGACTTTTATTGAGGATTTACCTTATTCTAGTCATTATATTAAATATTTTTCATTCAGTATCTCATTAAATCTTAATCCTCTGATTGTTATTCTCCACAGTCTTCCTCACCTCATCATTTTAAAAGTGAGGAAATGCAAAGAGCTTAACTAACATTTTCAGGGTTATAAGGATCAGAAAGAAAAGGACTTTCTGGCATGATCTAGAGAGAAGTCAGGATTGGTTTTCTTTTTCTTGTTATCCATGAAAGCCAGAAACTGTAGTCAACATCATAAAATCAGGAGACAAAGAAGTATAAAAATGTTTATTTTTTTCCCTCATATTACAATTTTCCAATTGTGCCACAAAATGTGTGTGTTTCAAATAAAGTTAGTCAAGTAATCCCAATGTGCAGAAAACATTGATTATCAAATTAATAATATATTCCCAGCATTTATTAATAGTGTATGTATAGCTTATCTTGTTGCTGGAACAGATTAGGAAGTGCTAATTTTCCAGATAAACTGAAGCATACAAAACTTTAATTAAATTTTAGTTAAATGTATCAAATTTCAATTAAAAAATAACAATTAGTGGTAAGAATTAGAGGTAATTCTTAGTTCCTTATCTTTTCTGAGGCTATGACCATATCACACTATACAGATGGGAATTTAGAAATCATTCAAATAATGATTAACTTCGTTTTCCTTAAAACCTGTGACTTGAGGGCTTGGCGCATGCCAGTTGGTCATCTTTGTTCATTCGATTAAGTGAAAATCATAAATAGTATACTTCAACTTGTGCTAGGGACTTGGACTGAGTACAAACTATTCAAAATAAAATGTGGTATTTCTGAATTTTAACAACTAAGAGATGATATGCCAATTTTCTTCTTGCTGAGGAATCATAATAATTTATATAAAATGAGGATGGTAATCAGAAGAAACCCAGAAAGTGCTAGATAAGGGTTTACTGGTATTTTTATTTTGGAGCTCCAAAGGAAAAAAAGTCACATCTATTATTTTTCATTTTTCATGTAAGAATAAAGCATTTTCCTTTAAGAGACACCAACTTATTTTTTCTTTTCACACTCTTTTTCTTTCTAAATTCATCCAATAAACATTATGTCATTGTGAAAACGAAACAGTTTAAGTTGTTTGCTTTTAGAATTAAAAAAAAAAAAAGGTCTTTTGTAGAGCAATTGTCTTGCACAAATTGTAGGCTTGAAAGATGCATCCTATTTCTTTCACTGACATTGGTGGTTTAAAAGTGGCATTTTCAAATTGTGATGAATCCCTAACTACAAAATGATTTTTGTTTTTAAGTTTTCTGGTGGTAAGCCTCACTTGATCAGTTATGAGAACAATGAATCCTATATTTGTTTTATTTTAAAATAAGTGTTTTGACATCATCACTAGCAAAGGGTGTTTTTTTCTGTTTCTTTCAAAATATAGTATGCATCAACCGAAGATACTTAGAGATTGAAAAGTAAAAGATTATATTTCAGATATAATATAGCTAAGAAGACACTTTATTTCAAATATGTATTTCCTCTCCATGAACTATCTATAATAAATGAAAGGATTTGTTTCTTGGACATGGAAACCCATTTCATTGTGGATAATGTATTAGTGCTTTTGAGCAGAACCAATATGATAAGTGGGATAAATTAACTTGGTTAAAACTTTCCTACTTTTACTTTTTGCTTTGTCTTAAAAATAAATCATTTTAACATAAAAACCTATAATTATTGAACACAAAGATAACATTTATTTTAAAAAGAGTCTCGGCGGGGCAGTGGGGTAGGGGCTGCAGGCTTTTGCCACTGACTTGTTCTCTGGATAAAGTACTTTTGACCAAGTACTGCATAGAAGACAAGGTATGACTTCATTGTTGAATAGACCTTAACTTTTTTGTTGAGGTAAATAGCACAGAAGTAAAGGGTACTTTTGAGCAGTTTAGAAAAACATTGCAGAAAACTCTAAAGTGAAAGGGAAGCAGTGTGCAGACTTTAATTTCTCCACATGCTTTCTGTATCTATCATCTTTTCCATACACTGAATGCTTTCAGAGGGCTAAAATACCCTGAGAGATGCCTAGCTAACCATTCTAATAAGCATGCTATTTTTAGAAGAAACATTATGCAGTTATGGGGCTTTTCCTTTTTAGATTGACTGATCTTGATACAGAGCTAATATTTACTGAGCACTACTCTACCTATATGACATATATTATGTGATTTGATACAGAAAATTCCCTGAAGTGGTGCCATCATTTCCCCCTATTTACAAATGAGTAAATGGAAACACAAAGAGGTTAAGTTATACATTCAAGGTTACTTGCTAATAAGTTGCAGAGATAATTAAAATTCAGAACATATTTTCTAGACTCCAGTCCTAATGCCCCGGTGTTTCCATGTTTAAAGAAGAGGATGAAGTTGAATTTAATTTACATCAGTTATTGAAGAAGCAACATGTAATTACAGATTCTGATTTCAAATTGGAACTTATGATAAAATCATAGGTTGTTTAGTAGGTTTATATTAAAACAACAACAAAAAATCCCCCCTGTGAATGAATACGTGGGATACTGACATATAATTTAAAAGTGGGTTTCTGTTACACAACCATATAATCTGTTAAAATGCATATTTACTCAAAAATTTAAAAACTTAGAATGTTACAACTGTAAGTTATATATAAATTTTGTTTATACAATGTGCTTATTATAAAATAGCATCAATCATAAAAAAAATCGCATCAGGCAAAGGGAGGTAGATGAGTATAGTGGAATGTGGAATTAGAAAAATAAGAATTTGAATCCCTCCCCTTAAAGTTTGACCCTGTTTTAAGTCCCTCAAGCAGCCTGAGGTTTAGTGTTCTCATCTGTGAAGTGGGAACTAAAAATAATCTCTACATGGAAAGATTTGAGAAAACAGTAAATGTGATAGTGCAGCTTAGTGTAATACATAGGAAGTATTCAGTAAAGGCAACTTTATTATTAGTGAATTTTATAAGGAATGATTAACTAGGTGAATGAGTTTATATTTTAGTTGGGGAGTTTAATACTTTATAGGTTACTAATCAGAAACATACTGCTTCTTGAATTAAAGCCAATTTTATGAATTTTTAAACTTTTTCAGAATAAGATATTTTGCAAAAGCTGTAGACTCTGCAGTACTGAATTTGTTGTTTATGAGGGGAAATGTTATGGATACTCCTGAAGTTTATCTTTCAGACATATATTTTAAGTAAAATAAACTTCATTGAATAAAATGCCAAAATATTTTTTCCTTGTAAAAATTAAAATGATTCTTAGAATTAATTTAAAAACTTAGTGGTAGCTAGAAAATTAATGAAAAGACTTTATATTAAGTTTGTAGCGAGGTGAAACCCAAGTGGACAAAGCCACTTGAAAAAATGTTTTAGGGTGGAGTTAGTCTTTTGGTGAAGGCAGCTCCTCCTATTACTATTTATGTCTCGTACACAAAGAAGCTGACGCATAATAATTGACAGTATCAAGTACTTCCAGCATGTGTGTTCATTTGCAAGTAACAGAAAAATCAGTTGAAACTGTAATGGTTATGGATATCAGAATTAATGAGAACGAGAATGCAGTCTCTATCAGTTTTGGTAATTAAACCCAGAAGAAAAGTGAGTTCTCACGTATTCCTGTTAGTAAAGGCTTATCCCTACTTTTATTGCTGTATCAATAATTTCAGACTTACATCTTCTGAAGTTCATTCATGGGGAAAGGGAGCTATATCATAGTAGCCTGACTGGTCTGTACTCCAATCTGTGCCTAGTTTAAATAACTCTATGACCCTGATTAAAGATCGGTCCTTGAGATGCACATGAGCATGTTGCCATCTCAGCAACATCAATTATAAGGAAAGGCCTATAAATATGTTCTCTTGTGCATATGGCAAAAATAGTGATGATCAGAGCACTACCACCTATGATGTGCAACTATGTTCTTGAATCCATGTTGATTAGAGCATATTTATTTAGATGTGTAAATTTTGGAGATTTGATTTTATTCCATATGATAATGCTGCTTTTAATTAAATGCAATTGTCTTCAGTTTGAAAGTGCTCAAATTGGATCACTGGAATTCCATAAAGGTTAAATCAATACTAGGAAATGGAATCTGCACCAAAATCTTTGGGAATATTAGGGTCTATCTATTCTTCCACATCATTCTAATCTTGATCGTCTCTGAGGTTCATGGCATAACAGTCTTTCCATGCTATTCTTACAATTAGATCAGCAAGATATTTTGATTCAAATGTCCAACTATTGTGCTCATTAGTGAGAAAAGATCAAGATCTGAGCTGGTCAGTTGGTGGAGTCTGTGTAATACCGATTTTGAAAATTCTTCTCAACTAAACCTTGTCAGCTCTTGATAACTGTCACAAAAATTTTCTCTGAAACTAGTTACCATACTTATTTAAATATACATTCTGTAAAGTAATTCAGGGAGACAAGATATTTTATTCTTTACTTGATATTGTGTTCTACAATTTCTAGTCTAATTTTTAATATTTCCATTAACATGGTGAATGGGTAATTAAGAAAACTTGAAAACTGCAGGAGGTGATGTGTTATACATACAGGCAGAATAACGTAAAAAGCAGTATGGGTCACAGTCCTAGATACTGGGGGACTTACATTTGAGCCCTAGTTTTGTCGCTAACCAGCAGTATGATCTTGAACAAATCACTCAACTTTTCTGAGCCCCATTCTTTATAGGAAAATGGGTAAAATATTTTTACTGCATTCATTCATTCATTCATTCATTCTATGGACAAATATTTCTCAAGCTCTTATTATGTGCTAGGCACTCTTATAGGCCTTGGAGATACTAAAGTGAATTAAAATTGACATGGTTTCTGCCTTTATAAAGCCTACAGCCTAGTCAGGAATGTGGATATCAATTAAGTAATTACAAAAACAAATGGAAACTTACATCAACACAAGAGCTATGGGGTATCTAAAAGGGCCTGGGATGAGAGGCAGGAGATTTAATCCAGTCAAGGAGCTCAGGAAGGACTGAAGAAAAGATGATTGAGTTGAGAACTGACCAATGAAAGCTCAAGTAGGAGAAGAGGAGGAAAGAACCGTGTTCCAAGTACAGAGAACTGCAAACAGCAGGTAGAAAAGATAGAAAGGCAAGTGTGGCTGGACGAGGAGTGAGGATCAAATAGATTGTGTGAGAAGTTTGTTTCTCTCCTTATTTTTTTGAAGTTCCAGAGCACTATAAAATTGCAAAGTAGTATTGTTTACATAAAGTAAGCAGTGGATTTCCATGGATTTTCAATGAAAATTAACATTGAAATAGAGAAAATACCTGACTATTTTTTTATTTATGAAAACCCCAAATTAATAAAGGCTTATTTTTAAGTGCACAGGTCCTCAGTAAACATGTGATGAGCTTTGATCACATCCCTAGCAATGGGCAGACATTGAGAATACAAAGGTAAAACATGGCCTTTTCCTTCAGGAGTTCACTGATAATCCACAACAGCTGTTTAGGGTAAATTCAAATTTATTTTTATAAACCTGCTATTTCAAATCATAAACATAAATCTTAAAAAATATTTATCCTTTTCCCTCCAAGTCCTTATAGACTAAGTGTTACTCAATATAAAAATATCCAAGCTGCAGACAACCAGAAGCTGAGAAAAGTTGAAGAAACCATAAACTGCAAAATCAGCCTCTGCTTATCAGAGGATGTATTGCCGTTGTTGATATACATTCCATTTACTTTGTATTTAGTAGAATTCAGCATATGTGTATATGTGTGTATGTATACATTGGAAAGTACACCATGTATGTCACTATTTTAAAAATGAAATACAAATTTTTTATTAACTGTAAACACTAAATATATTACAAATTACTCTATATTGAAAACTACACAACAGCTGAACAATCTCTCTAGTATTTTTTCCTTGAGGTTGGAAAAATTCACATCATTTCTGTTTTCCTTTTCAGGAACAACTCTAGGTCTTCTCACCGAGCCTTTTACTACAGGCCAGTATATTAATTCCTGGTTTTATATGTTAAATAAAAATATTCAATAGTTTAAATTATTAGTCACTTTGGCTTTTAAAGAAAGAATGTATAGGACAGTTTGGCTTTAGAAAAAATATTTCAAACAAGTAGTTTACTAGGTTTTTACCACTGACTTTAAATTTTTCTTTAAAAACCTTGAATTTTACTTGTTTTTGATCAGTCTATATTGACTGGCTATAGAAACATGGTTTCTAGTTTGATTTTCTTCTTTATCATTAACTATTAACATAATATCTGCAACAGTAGTAAATATCTTTAAATTTTTTAAAAGACTATGGGTTGCACATCTAATAACATACGTTACTGTCTTAGATGTTTAAAGTTTAAACATGTGCACATCTAGTAACAGCTCTCTTAGCTGTTCTAAGCCTAAACGTAGCAATTAACTTTTTCATGATAGTGTTTCTTTATTGTTATTATCAGCCCCAGGCCACAGTGATTAAGGCATAAGGATCTGCTTATTTTATTTTATTTTTAAATTTTAAAAATTATTTTTTTAAATGTGGATACATAGTAGATATATACATATATGGCATACATGAGATGTTTTGATACAGGCATGCAATGTGAAATAAGCACATCATGGAGAATGGGGAATCCATCCCCTTAAGCATTTACTCTTTGTGTTCTAAATAATCCAATTATATTCTTTAAGTTATTTTAAAATGTATAATTATTATTGGCTATAGTCACCCCATTGTGCTATCAAATAGTAGGTATTATTTATTCTTTTAAATGTTTTTATACCCATTAACCATCCCCACCTCTCCCTAACTCCTGACTACCCTTCCTAGCTCTGCTAACCATCCATTTACATTCTATGTTCATGAGTTCAATGGATCTGATTTTTTTAGATCCCATAAAATAAGAACATGTGATGTTTGTCTTTCTGTACCTGGCTTATTTCACTTAACATAATGATCTCCCATTCCATCCATGTTTTTGCAAATGACTGGATCCCATTCTTTTTTATGGCTGAATAGTACTCCATTTCGTGTATCGTTTATCCATTCATCTGTTGCTGGACACTTAGCTTGCTTCCAGATCTTAACTATTGTAAACAGTGCTGTCACAAATGTAGGAGTGCAGATATCTCTTTGATACACTGATTTTCTTTCTTTTGGGTATATGCTCAGCAGTGGGATTGCTGGATCATACGGTAGCTCAATTTTTAGTTTCCTGAGGAACCTCCAAACTTTTCTCCACAGTGGCTGTAGGTTCTGCTTATTTTAAAACACTTACTTAGAAAAATATATGAAGAACTAGTGTGGCTCAGTTCAAGATGCAGAAAGCTGTATTTGTAAAAAAGAAAAAAAGGCAATGATATTAAAACAAATTCTTAGGGAACTCTAGGCAGAAAGTCACTGGCTTTATTGATTCTATTTTCTATGGTAAATTTGATTAAACAGTTAACTCACTCCATGGTGATAAAGTCCTAATAGACTTTAGATGAGACGTTTATTTTATGTTTTTCTCAGGCATTACTGAAACTTCAGTTCCCATCATCTCAACATCTGGAAATGCAGGCACGACAGGAGTAGTGAGCCCCACCGTCACTGGTGCTGCAGGCGTGGCAGGTAAATTAAATTCAGAACAAAGTATACCAGTCTCAGCTAAGAAACTCATTTTAGGTGATGTTACTCAGAACAATATTTTGCAAAATAAAAGTATTAGAGCTAGGTGATTATTCCTTATATGTAATTGAAATATCGTATCTTTAGTCTTTTCACAAGTTGCTTCCTTAAAGTATAATGTTAAAATTATATGTGCTGATGACCTTGATAGTTGGTGGTGCCTATGCATTTTTTTAGCCAGATATTTGTTTTTTCTCTACCTTTGTCAGGGACAACTGAAGTGTTACCTGGTATAACCACAGGAGCTGAACATGGAAATTTAAGTGACTTCAGAACAGGTGAGACAAAGAAATGAGTCAAATGCTATCTCTTCCACAGCCTATTTCTACTAGGAATCCTCTGTTTCAACTTGGCAACAACTTTACCCTGAGTACAATAGCTGACTTCAGAGCTATTGAAGTCAGCTAAATGACCTTGGGGAAAAATTCAATGATTAATATTTAATAAAATACTAATGATATGTTTCTATGGCACAGGAATATTTCTGAATTGTCTACAAATATATAGTATGTAATTTAATCAACAATTACACCATGGTAGTTATCTGTCGTTATTCCCATTAGGTGAGAAAATAATAAAAGGTCTCCAAGCTGGAAGAGGCAGGATTAGAACACATAATCCTAAGTCTGGTGTGGAATAGCTAGCTCCACAGCTCTGTGTGTGTATAAAAACGTAGATCCAACAAAAGCCAAGGAGAATATGCTTGCCCTACATATCATTGACTGAATTTTAACTAATGTTGGTTTCATGAATAAAATATTATTGGTTTCCTTAACGAGACATCATTTTGATAGAAAACAAAAAAGCATAAGTTCACCCCTGTCCACCATGCTATCAGCTACTAATTTCAAGTATCTCTTAAGTTTCTTCTCTGCATCAATTTGCCTCTGCTTTTGTTCAGGTGTTAAACATTTTCCACCTAGCCTCCACCTTGCTCACCTTCCTCCAACACAATGGTGTTTAAAGTGTGGTTTCTGGAACAGCAGCATCCGCATCTTCTGGGAACTTGTTAGAAATGTAAATGTCTGGGCCCACCTGCCTAAAATCAGAAGCTATTGGAGTGGAGCCCGGCATTTTACTAGCAAGCCCATGCATCTGATGCTCATCAAAATGGAAAACTACTGCTCTAACATTTCCACTCCTTCCTCACTTCCCTCCCAATCTACGCTGCAGTCAATACCATGGCAGAATGGACTTCCAAAATCTCAACTATCATCATGTCACTCCACTACTTACAATTCTTCAATTGTTCTGATTGCTTTTAAGATAAATCAAAACTTCTTTACATATATACTGGGTTAAAAGCCATTTCTTTAGTGTATACATGGAACTATTTCTCTTTATGCACTTGGTAACTAATCCATGGCCTAATTTTATTTTTTCTACATTTACTATCCCCTAGCAATTTTCCTGATTTAAACATTATAACTTAAACACTTTATGGAATAAGATATAGTTTACATAAAAATTAATGGTTTAAACGATATAATCAATGTACAATGGCACAAATTAAGAAAGTGGTTGGTTCCAATCAGGTCAGTAAACTTAAATTTTAGAGTGATGACCATTTGTTTACATTTCTTAAAACCTGCATGGAAATTACTTGGATAATAATGATAAGCCAATCAGCTATCTCTTTTGGTTATGAGGCAGTATGTATAAGGATTTTGAGCAGGGCTACTCAAAGTTTGGTCGACAGATGGATACTAGCTAGACTGTTACCAGTTTTTGATGTATTAAGAACTGAAACAGAGAGTAAGTATTTAAAAACATAGCAATTTTACAGGATGATTTTTATGTCTATTAAATAAAGACTTGTGTTTTGTAAGGTTTTACTTTTAAAAATTTCATTTCTCTATTTTATGGCCTTTTTCAAAGTATTGGTAATTTTACAAAATTGATCTTTTGCTACATATTGTTTGAGAAACAGGTTAGAGTATTAACTGTAGTTAGACTGCTTGAATTTGGCTCCTGGATCTGCTGTCGACCAACTTGGTGACCTGGAGCAAGTCATTTAATCACATCTAATAAATAAGAATAATAATATGACTTGTTTCAGAGGAATTTAATAAGAGTATTTGAGTTGGTTTATGTGTAGGGCATTTTTTTTTTTTTTTTTTGAGATGGAGTTTCATTCTTGTTGCCCAGACTGGAGTGTAGTGGTGCGATCTCAGTTCACTGCTACCTCTGCCTCCCGGGTTCAAGCGATTTTCCTGCTTCAGACTTCCGAGTAGCTGGGATTACAGGCACCTGCCACCAGGCCTGGTTGATTTTTGTATTTTTAATAGAGACAGGGTTTTGCCATGTTTGCCAGGCTGGTCTCAAACTCCTGACCTCAGGTGATCTACCCGCCTCTGCCTCCAAAAGTGCTGGGATTACAGGCGTGAGCCACCATGCCTGGCGAGGGCATTTTTTTAAATACTTTTTTTTTTTTAATCAAAAGTAACCGGAGGCCCTCCTGCCCACACCCAGGGAACTAAGCAAAGGAGCTGCAAGCCCTGGACAATCAGGCAAGTTAGGACATGTGCTTTAGCTCCTGTTAAATGGGCGTAGTCAAAACATGCTTTAGCGCCTGATAAATGGGCATAATCAAAACATGTAAGCTGCTCAAGAAGCTTGAAATGTGACTAGAATCTCCCAGTCTTTTCCTTTAGAAGCATCATATGTTGAAATTACTGCTACTGTGTTTGTTAGGTACGACTGGAGGATTCCTGGGCGCAACCACAGGAGCAGGCAGGGGAAGCACACCGGGAGCATCAGGCAGTGGGGCCACCAGCCCTGGGAACCCAGCAGGCAAGACAAAGACTCTTTTGGGGGCTGTAATTGGGGTCCAACACAAGCTTTGCCAAGACCCCAGAATACGATAATGAGATTAAGTAAATATAACCAAGGGCAATATTTTAGGAAAACAACATGAAACTGAATATCCTGAAGTAATTTTTTTGGTAACTATCCATATACATTAAGCACCATTATTCTTCCGAGTAGGAAGAACTGGAGGAGTGGATGCAGCCACCACTGGAGCTGCTGGTGAAAATACATCTGAGAGAGCAGGTACTGGAAGAGCGAAAACATCATGATGCTGTCCTGTGGACACGTGAGCTTTCTGCTCAAAATTTAGTCAGAAACAAGGTTTCTTGGGGAATCCAAACATTACGTAAGGCTGTGTGTGCAGAAGATCAGAACTATACCAACAAGCATATGCTGTATACCTAATACTGTGATAGATGCTCTGTGGGATACAGGAAAAGAATAGGGCCATATATTTGTTCTCACTCTGCTTCACTTTGGAGAGGAAGGAATAAATATTCCTACAGACATAGATGATAAAGACTAAGAAAGGCAGGAGTTAATCAAGCAAATAAAAGGTGCATGCTGGAGCATAAGGCAATTCTAGTAAGAAGAGACAAGATAATTCAATGTTGAACTAGTCAGTGTTGAACAGTGAATTATCTGCACGATTACTCTATTTTATGAAGAAAAACTCCTTTATTGTAATCAGTACAATATCAGAGTTTCCTGATTTAGTTGATTTACCTTGAACAAGAACTTGTCATGACATTTATGAGATAGATTCATTTTTTTAAAGAAAAAAATGTGTATTTATATGAGATAGATTCATTTTTTAAAGAAAAAAATGTATATTTTAGGTCACTTTTATAAGGATTTAACTTTCTTAGCAGACATTGTTTTTTTCCATGATAAAAAATTAGGCACACCTAGGGTATCTGGAGCAACCCCTGTAGTCGGAGGCGGCAGTACCCTGGGGGAAGCAGGCCCTGGAGCCACAGTTTCTGGTAAGATTGACCAAGCTGGACATAATGTCTCAGAAGTTCCCAACCATATCTCCTACACTAAGTGATGCTCTGTAAATTCAGGCTAGAACTAGTATTAGGATGCAGGGCTGAGGAAAGTTGGAGGGATAGTTTCTTTCACTTTCTTTTTCTGGAACCTTCCAAGTAGTCATAGTAACAGAAGTAATAACATATATACCTGCTCCTCTCTTGGTTTCAGGAAGCACAGGAGTTTCTGCAGGCTCCACCACTGCCAGCCCTGAAGCCTCAGTCACAACCTCTGAAAGCAGCAAATCAGGTAAGTAAAAGGGAAAAGTCAGTGAGTATGCAGGAGTAAAATGGAGCGTGTGGATCTCCACATTTTCTTTATTTAGCAGTGCTGTAAAGAACGAAAAGAACTGGAGTTAGGAAGCCCAGTTACTGACCACCGGTATTGCAGGTAGTAATCGGCCATATAGATTCAGACAGAGGTTCCTGTTCTGGAACTTCTGAGTCTGTGAGTCTGGAGTGGGGCTAGGGTCATAGTTTGCAATCCTAACTACAAATTAGAATCAACTAGATAAATGTTTGAAAATACATATTGAAGAATCCGTCACAGACTCATTGAATCTGTCCCTGGAAGAAGGGACCAGGCATTAAGTATTTTTAAAAAGCCTCACGGGTCCCACATGCAACCTGGGTTGAGAACCACTAGGTTCAAATATCTGAATATTAAACAAGTAAATAATAAACAAGCTTATTTACAAGGAAGAAGTAAATAAGCACTCTCAGGGATGCCAACAATTGTATATGATTCTCATAATGAATTTTTGGAAAGAGTGAACCATTCCTGGAAATGGAGAAGTGTAAACAAAAGATATTTTGAAAGCAGAGAGTAGCACCCTCTGTTCTGCTAAATCAAAGATCATGATACATATTTATTGTCTATTTTGAAAGGAACTACTGGACCCTCAGTAGGTGGAAAAACTAGAGCCACAAGCAGTGAAGCGACATCATCTGAAGGCGTGTCAGGTGAGTAGAGGATGTCATTCCGAGGCCATGGCTTTTGGTGAAAAGGACAATCTTTCATCAGACCTCTGCAAATTTCACTAAGTATAAATGCCATCCAACAGAAGATAGAAAGGTATATAAGTTATTAACATTTTCAAGAAAAGTTTTAATTTAGGTTTTCTCCCAGTATTTCCTTCAAAACTGCTATGGCACTGGGTTGTCACAATAATGTATGTGCTCTCCCAACACTGTGTTTGCCAGGTGGAACAGGACAGCCTCTTGGATCTACCGCTGGATCTGACAGTGAAATCACAGCGAGAACATCTTTCACTGGTTCCAGCTTACCTGGGAAACTCACCAGGCCAAGCCCAGGCTCACCTGGTCACTTTAGTGGTGGTGAGTCACAAACCTAGTTGGAACCTCAAATTCTTATAAATTTAAGCGAATTTAGAAGGGATCTAATTTTACAACAAATGATCATGGATAGTTTAAGTAGACCCCCTACCTCTTTAAAGAAATCCTGAAATTTGTTCGAAGAGTACTTCATTATAACCATTTATGTAGACTAGGCTTGCCAGAGAAAATATAGGATACCAGTTAATTTGAATTTCACACAAATCAGGAACAATTTTTTTTTTTTTTTTTTTTTTTTAGGATGAGTATGTCCCATGCAATGATCAAAACACAGTGTTGATTGTTTGTCTGGGATTCATATTTAACTGGGTGTCCTGTATTTTTATTTCGTGATTTTGAAAACTCTGATGCAGACTGAGCACTGTTGCTCTTTTCAATTAGGAACAACTGAAGGGGGAAATGTAGCCACCACTGGAGCTGCTGGTGAAAACACTTCTGGAGCATCGGGTATGGAAAGAGCATAATTAGAATAAATCCAGACAGTAGAAGTGTAATTTTTTTACTTAAAATTTTGTCAGAGACAAGGTTGCCTGGGGAATTTAATTATTATTTGTGTAATGTCAAAACTGCAGAAGATCAGAAATAAATCAAGAAATATTTGTTGTGTGTTCAATATCATCCTGGGGGATACAGACAACATAAAAGAGGAGTAGAGTAAGGCATTTGTTCTCATAGAACTTCATTTCTGAGCAAAAGAAATTAATATTTATAATACACACAAAGGCAAAAGATAATCAAAGTGGAGGAATTGTTCAATAACACGCATTGGAGTAAGACTTGAGAGTCAACTCTAGTAAAGTGACTGATTAATTTGTTTAAAACAACAGAATTATTCTATTTTGAAAATAATATAATCAGTGCACTACGAGCTATGTCTATATGCCCCAACTTGAACAAAAACTCAAAATACAAGGAAGCTGAGTGAAATTTTAAGAATCTATTCAACTGCAAGGGAATAAAAAGCAGTTATTCAGGTTTTGGGGAAGGAGGATTAAAAACAAAATATTCTTCAAATCCAGAACCCCCTGCACAAAAGTAGTACAGAATAAAATATAGGTTAAATATTGAATAAGCATTAAAACAGAATGTGATGCACATCAGAGGCAGTCTGTTAAGAGATTGCAAAATCAAAGCAATATATCACTCTTTTATAATATATAGCCAAGCAGATATGACCTACTACACACATGTTCTCAATATAAATGATTATAGTCTTCAAGTAGCAGGACTTGAGAGCACCATTTATTACACATAGTTCATCCTAAATTCGTCTCTGGAAATGAAGCAAGTGAGTAAGTTGTTCACAGCTGAATCAGTGAATAGCCTTCCTTAGCCGAATTTCTTACATATTGTATCTCTGTTGTAAATATCTGATGACCTGGTTAAATATTCAAACACACCAAAAATCCTTTTATCACAAGCAGAATGTAATTTAATTAGTCATAGTATCAACTTGATCCTTAATTTGCACTGACACTAGTAGACTCGAATAGGATTTAAGCTCAAGAAATCAATGGAAAAACACAAAAACAAAAACAGGAAAATGGTGGCTGCATAAATTGGAGTCTATAGGTACCTCTTTCTTCAAATCATAAAGATCAAAACAGAGCCCACACTTACGGTGTTTAGTGGAGATAGAGAAGAGCCAGACTCCAAAAACTGGGAATGATGGCTCTGAGGCTCACCGTGGGGCTGAGATATAGGTAAGGGCGTCATAGAAAATAGCGAAGTATAGAGAGGTCCTAATAGTGGTAGAATACTATGATTCTAGTGGTTCAATCAAGTAGAGTTGAGCCTCAAGAGGAAAGATCCCCAACTTGAGTGGAAAATGCTGAGAGAAAATCTGGGACCTGGCAGGTCAGAGAGCCCTCATGAATGGAGTTGAAAGAGTATTGGAGAGTGCATGGAAGTTTTTGGAAGGGGGAGCAACCCTTGAAATCTGGGTGTCAAAGGAAAAAAATAAGTACGTAAAAATAAAGGTCTCAGTAAAACAGGATAATAATGAAAGCATCAGAAGACAGACAAGGAAAAAGTGCCACTTATAAACAAAGCTTCCTCACTGTAAGAACATAAGAGGGGAGCCCTTTATCTGAGGAATCTGGGAAGCATATGGAAGCCTCTCTGCTGCCCCCTGCATAGAATCTCCTACTATTACTGGCCCACAAAACATTGAAAAAAATAATAATAATAAAGAAAAAAAAAGAAATTCCAATATCGATACACAGTTATTCCTTTGTATACATTTTCAAAAACTTTGCAGCAGTAGCAAACAAATTGTAAAAATCTAGTCATGAAGCTAAAGAATACAAAAACATAACATTAACATAAAACAACTGGCCGGGCGCGGTTGCTCACGCCTGTAATCCCAGCACTTTGGGAGGCCGAGGCGGGCGGATCACGAGGTCAGGAGATCGAGACCATCCTGGCGAACACGGTGAAACCCTGTCTCTACTGAAAATACAAAAAAATTAGCCGGGAATGGTGGCGGGCGCCTGTAGTCCCAGCTTCTAGGGAGGCTGAGGCAGGCGAATGGCGTTAACCCGGGAGGCGGCGGGGCTTGCAGTGAGCGGAGATCGCGCCACTGCACTCCAGCCTGGGCGACAGAGTGAGACTTCGTCTCAAAAAAAAACAAAAAACAAACAAACAAACAAAAAACAACTAAGGAAACAACTGCAGCTACAAAGAGACATCAAAATTATAGATTAAAAATTAAGAGTGGAAATAAACAGCAGGAATGTTACATTGGAATTGGTGAAAACCCAGGAGAAAATGGAAGAAAAAGAAAAATTATCTCAAAAGACCAAATAGCAAATTGCTCCACTGAGAATAAATAACACTGAAAATACAGCAAGGCTATTAGAGGATAGAACGGAGAAGAGGTACCCTACTCCTGAAATATTGCAGATACTTTCAAAAAAGGTATAATGGGCTAGAGAAGGATATAGTTTTAGGAAACAAACAAAAATATCGAAGACATATTATTGCCATATCTGGAGAAGAAAAAGCAATGAAACAGAGCTAATATTTAAAATTATAAATAAGGAAAAATAGTCTTAATTTAGAAAAAAACCCTAAATCTATGTAGTGAAAGAACCTACCATATACCTGGAAGAATTAATCCTGAAGAGTCAATTCTGTAAAGTATTCGGAAAAACAATTGGACTCGCTTTACTCATAGATAACAGGTAGTAAGTAGTCAAGCGAATTGTTTAAATCTCATGAGCTAAGTACAAGAAGCATCAGTTTACAAAAAAGGAAGAATGAGCTATCAGGAAGAAACTAATGCTCAATTATTTTTATTAATACTGATTTTTGGTGACTTTTTCAAAATTAAGGCATCTTTTAATGTAATTCATAATATTAATAGCAGATCTAAGGGGAAAAAAAAAAAAAAACCCACAGAAGCTAAAATGGTATTTGATAAACATTGCCTAATCATTTCTGATGGGAAAAAAAGACCACTTAAAATAATAGGAATGAATGGATATTTCCTTAAAACACGGCCGGACTTGGTGGCTCATGCCTGTAAGCACTTTGGGAGGCCGAGGCAGGCAGATCACCCGAGGTCAGGAGTTTGAAACCAGCCTGGCCAACATGGCAAAACCCCGTCTCTACTAAAAATATGAAAATTAGTTAGGTGTGGTGGCAGGCGCCTGTAATCCCAGCTACTCGGGAGGCTCAGGCAGGAGAATTGCTTGAACCTGGGAGGCGGAGGTTGCAGTGAGCCGAGATCGCACCACTGCACTCCAGCCTGGGCAACAGAGCGAGACTCTGTCTCACAAAAATAAATAAATAAATAAATAAATAAATAAATAAATAAATGTAAAGTACATATACCTCAGCCACACATGTAGCATCTTAATAAGGAATTTCTAAACTTATTCCACTATCTTCAGGAACAAGATAAAGAGACATACAATCATACTACTATTTAATATTTTCTGGTTATTAATAAATTGGATTATGTAGGAATTGAAAGCATAGAATTTGAAACAGAAAATATTAAACTATTTCTATTTACAGATGCATAATAGTGTACCTGCAGAACCCTAGAGAATCAATGGCAAAACTATAAGCAGTAAGATAATTTAATAAGGTACCAAGACACAAGATTAATCTATAAAAATTAAGTCTACATAAATACAAATAACAAGTTAAAATATATATTTGAAGGGCAAAGTCCAATTTATATAAACAACAAATAAGATAAATTACCCTGGAATAATCCAAACAAGATAAAACTTACATGAGGAAAACGTTAAAACTCTACTTAAAGACACAAAAGCAGTTTTGACCAAATGGAAAGGCAATATGTGTCAGTGTGCACAAGACCCCTTCAAGTTTTGGGACTCGCTAGAAGGACTCACAAGACTCAATATAGAATCATACTCATGGCTGCGATTTATTGCCAAGCAAAATCAGCAAAGGGAAAAAGTGCATAAAGCAAATCAAAAACTAGAATAATAGAAGATGCGAATTCAATTACAGAGAACAAGAACTATAAGTGATTCTTAAACCTCTGAGAAAATGATCAACTTCACACAAGAAAAATGTAAACCAAAACTACACTGAGATACCATTTCTCAAGATTGGCAGAAATCCAAAAGTGTGACAACAGCCCTGTTGACAGTTCTGGAAAGAAACAGGTGGTGCTCTGCGCATTGCTGGTGGGAGCACAAAATGTTACAGCCCAACGAGGGTAACTTGGCAAAATCTAACAGAATTACAGACTTGTTTATCCTTTGACCCAGAAATCCCACTTTTAGTACTCCTGAAGCTAGACAACCAAAATATAAAATAACATACATAAACTTTTCATACTGGCATTTTTTTTAATAGAAAGAGCCTGGAAACAACTCATCAAATACACATGGAATAAAAGATGACAAAAAGCAGCACTAGGCCATCCTAACAGAAGAGTGAGAAAGATCTCTATGTACTGATCTAGTTATTTCCAGAATTTATTGTAAAGAAAAAAAAGAAATCAGAATTGTATATACCATTTATACCTTTATGAAAAAGAGGGGTGTGTGTATGTGTGTGTACATATATGTATATATGTTTTGTAAGGATATGAATTATATATACATATGCAAATATGCATACAAAAAACACAGAAGATAAACTAAAAACTAGTGAAAGTCATTACTTACAGGGAATAAACCAAAACAGCAGAATTTTGAGTTCTCAGAGTATTCTTTTAGATAGAATTTTGGCTTTTGAAAAGGAAAATGTCATATGTATTTTTAAAAACACAATTAAATCAAAATAAAAAAAGCAAACCCTAAAACTGAAAACCAACCAAAACAAGTGAACCTAATTGAATATCAAATTATAATCACATGGAAAAAATAATTATTTCACATGACTTTAAAACACAGTAATCAGACAGTATATGCTAGTGTCGTGTATTTTAATGGCAAAAAGACTGCTAGGAAATTTTAAACTTCATTCAGTAATTTTCTTCTCAGTAGTTACATGAGTGTCCTCATTTTGAAATAGTTTTTTATATATTACAGAATAAAACAATTAGTAGTTGTATAAGTGTTATTAGAAATCAATATTTTAAATGTAAGAGAAAAGAAATACAATAATTAAATCAGGGCTGGACAAAGTGCTCACGCCTGTGATCCCAGTACTTTGGGAGGCTGAGGCCAGCAGACTGCTTGAGCCCTGGAGCTTAAGAGCAGCCTGGGCAACATAGTGAGACCCCCATCTCTACAAAATAAAAAATACAAAAGATTAACTACACATGGTGGCACATGCCTGTATCCTAGCTACCTGGGAGGTTGAAGTGGAGAATCACCTGAGCCCAGAAGTCGAGGCTGTAATGAGCAGTGATTGCACCACTGCACTCCACCTTGGGAGAAGGAGTGAGATCCTGTCTCAAAAAAAAAAGAAAAAAAGAGATCAAATAATTAAGTAAATTTCTGTAATGTTCCATTTGAGTGGGAAATATAAACTTACGATCTATATATCATTTATATAAATCTAAATATATGATATATATAGAAAATGTATATTTTTATATACTAGAAATATATACAAACATCACAAATATGTGTGATATACCTAAATATAGGTATAAATATATATACTTCTAACATATGGAAATATATGTCTTCCAATATAATACATTTATTATCTATATATTTATTAATCTTTGTATCTTCCACCTCTGGCCACTGAAATGGCCTAAAAGCAGTAGTACCCTAACAGTAGTGTGCACCCGTTGTCAGCTAGTTTGCAGTCATAAATTTCTGTGTTCACTCTTTCTTGGAGAAATGGTTAATTCCAGGTCTTGGACAAGAAAAGTACAAGGTCAGCTTGGGACTTCTTGAGTCAGAAAATGAGGAAGCATTCAAGGACTAAGGGAGCTCTGCCTAAATGACAAGGGCGCTAAACTGCATGAGTTCTTGTTGACCAAATTTGGAGAATTTTGAGCACTGAAAAAATAATTATTTGTAATAGATTGAGACCTGTTGATAATATTGAAACATACATACCCCCAATGATAATTAATAAAAAGAAACCACCACAGCAACATTTGATAATGGTGGTGGTGACTATCATGTCGAGTCCTTATTCTGGAGATTGGTAATTAAAGAGAAAAATTAATCAATTATCACCTATTTTTATTAGAAACTATGTATCAAGATATTCAAATAGTTCCAGTTGATCCGAGAAATCTATTTAAAGAAAAATTCCAACTCATAAATGTTGAAAAAAGACACAATTGGAAAAATCGCTGTTTTGAAACCCTGAATAAAATAGACAAGGATCATAAATAAATGCTGAAAACATTGGGTGAAAGGTTGACTAGGACTTGGATGTTTGCCTGATGTCAAAGTATCACCTAACAGATTACTTGCTAATTGCAGAATTGAAAAATGCTTTATACTGGAGAGTTCTGGCTGCCACCACCTAAACCTAGTGATCAAACATAGCATCACTGATAGTGGGGACTTGATGTTATGTGTCTCCTTTTGTGATCCTAGAAATTATTCCTGCCTGAAATGATGAACCTGAAACGAATCAAGTTCTTATATCCCTTTCTAGATATTCTAAATTTAGCTCTTATCCATGATGTCAATTAACTTATTCTTTTATCCTCTGGATTCTCTGCAAACTGAAAATGAATATAAGAGTTTAATTGCAATACAAGACCAACCTTTTCAATGTTATAAAATAGAATTAGAATTTCTGCTGGGAGAGATAGGGAATTTACATTTTTAATAGGCTCACCAGATGATTCTTACACACATTAATGTTGAAGAATTACTACATTCCATATTCTTAAGCAGAGAAGGTATTTGTGATGAAGAATATTGACCTGTTAATTGGGTAAAGAGGAAACAATTGCAATATTTTAGGTAGGAGGAAGGAAGACATGAATTTGGGTGGTGGAAGCAGCCATAGAAACATCATTCATAAATAATGAAGTTGAGTTTAACAATTTTTTCATATTACTTTTATCCTCCTCTTTCTCCTCCTTCTCTTCCTCCTCATCCTCCCTCTTCTTCAAAACAAAACAAAGCAAAACAAAACAAAACAAAACAGGAACAACCAGAATATCGGGTGAATTGACTACACTGGCAGGAAGAATGACTGGGATGCCAGGCAGTGAGTTGGGATTTCGTATTGAGTAAATAGCTAAATAATCACAGAAGCTTATTCATTCAAATCAATTGCATTGATCAGAAACAAAGCTATTGAAATACTCAGACAAAAGGATGAATAATGGGGATGTCTAAGAATATTTAACAGTTGCCTTAATTTCCTAGAAACTTTGGAAATTAATGTAATCCTAGCTGCCTTTGTATGTTGACCAGGTTCAACAGAAGGGTCCGTGGAAGCCACCACCAGAGCAGGCAGTGGAAACACAGCTGGAACATCAGGTACTAGGGCCACTGGTCCTGGAAACACAGCAGGTAAGACAAAGCACATTTTGTTGTGAGAGCAATGGTCAAACACAAAGGTCTTATATATAATTAGTGCAAGTCCAAGTGAGTTTTTAAAAAACAAGTTAATTATAAGAGAATGAGGAAAATTTTAGCAATAATAAGTTTAATAATGGACTTTTGTCAAAAAGCATTTGCAGCAATCTATAGGCAGAACCTCGTTATTTTTCAAATTGGATACAATTGGAAGATCAGATACCGCAACCTCTTTAGCCTCCCGTGAAGTCGCATTTGAAATATTATTTATATCTAAAGTTATGTTTAATTAGCAGAAGTGTGAGCTCTGATATCAAAATTTAATTTATCAAGAGATTATGAAGAATTTAGTACTTGTAAACAGATAAATGCAAATGTTACCGGAAAGTGCGGGAATCCTGATGAAGTACATTCTTAGAGAGGAGTGGAAAACAGTTCTGAGCTGGTAGGGTTGAAAAAATAGTAGTAGCAGGGTTTATTTAAATATGTAGTACACTCTGAGACACAAGACAGAGTGGACTGCTTGGAAGAATGAGCCAGCAGCAGCTAGTGCTGGGGGACTGATTTTATGAGAATCTTACCTATTATTCATGAAGGGGCGTGAGGGGGGTGTTACTTGCATGCATGTTTCAAGATGTCTCTTTCCGTGCCCATGCTCTGTTGTTGTACATGCCAGTACACACATTGCATGTCTCATTAGCATTTAAAATCTCCACCCAGGGATGTGCTTTTTACTATTATAATGAGCAAAAGTCTACTCCAGGACAATTTTTTGGAGGAGTGTGTGTGCTCGTCAGGAGGGAAAGTCCCTAACCTGATTATCTCCAGCTAGGGCCTGGTAAGTCCCCTTCAAGGCAAGAGGAGCTCAACCACAAGGCCAGAAGTAGCCAGTGTAGCTGTTGTCTTTTTGCTGCCTGTAAATGGGTGGCACTGACTATGAGGTGACAGCATCTCCAGGACTTGTTTTCCCAGGGGGTTCCCTTGCCTGCTCGTTTCTGGCTATCTGCCTACCTTAACACAAACCATTGTATTTTGACGAGACAATATTTATTGAGAGCTTAGTAATGTGTTAGGTACCAGAAGATGCTCTTATACTTACAAAGCTTAGAATTTTTTAGAAGAAAGTAATATTTAAACACATGCAAAAAGCAAAAAGTTAAGGAATATAGCAATGGGTAAATGGTGCAGTTTGGAGAAGAATTTACTCTGGAATTATAACTTGTAGGTAATTCTAGCAAGAGGTACATTCAGTGTCAAAGGCAAACAAGGATTGTGATGGTGTAATAGTGCCTTATCAGATTAACATGTATACCCTTCCTGAGCAAGAAGTCCTAATATCACTAAACTGTGTAAATATTATGAGTATAAATATACTGGAAGAGATTTCCAAGTTGTTTCAGGTCACAGTGATTGAATAAAAGTGAGTTTCTTAAACTGTTTGTTTTCTCTGAAAGTCTCAGGCACACCTGTGGTATCACCTGGAGCAACTCCTGGAGCTCCAGGTAGCAGCACCCCTGGGGAAACAGGCATTGGGGCCACCAGTTTTGGAAAATCAGGCAAGTCTGGACATGACTCCTTAATAGTTCTCAATCCTACCTTCCTCAGCAGTGTGTAATGTGGACTATTGGTCAGGCTATAACTGACATTAAATGTCAGAACAAAGGGAAAGCGTAGAGAAGATGCCGTTAATCCACTATACTTTAGAAATCTCAGTTCTGTGCTATCAGCATGGAGTAGGGACCAGTATATTTGCAGCAGTGAACCTGAACCATTGTTGTTGATAACCAGGGACCCCGACAGTATCTGCTGCTTCAACTACCAGTAGCCCTGTGAGTAAACACACCAATGCAGCCTCAGCCACAGCAGTGACAATCTCTGGAAGCAAACCAGGTAGGTAAAATGGGGGACCCAGTACTTGCCAAGGGGCAATATGGGATGTTTGTGTAATACTGTTCCTCAGAATCAATGTCATGCTGTTAAGCAAGTAAATCACTTAAGCTCTGTAACCTCTGTTTTCTTATCTGTAAAATGTGGGTCAAAGTGATCTACTTTGTGAGCTTGGGATGAGGAGCTAAGGAAATAATGAATAGTGTACGTCAAAGTACGTTTTTTAAATGTGGAAAGGATCATTATTTTTATCGATACAGAAAACTGAAGATTTCTGTAATTTTTAGGTGGAAGTTAATTTAAGTGAGAATTGGTTATCTCATAGCTTAAGAAATTCTGTGAATGTGTCCTTTCCATTTCTGCCATTGCCACAGGTACACCTGGAACACTGGGTGGTACGACTAGTGGAGGTGAAATTACATCTGGGCGGTCCAGCAGTGGTACCACCACAGGCTCTTCAAATACACCAGGTGAGATTCGCAAAGCGCTAAAAGGTCACAAAAATGGGAGTCAATGTAGAAACTTGTTTATAAAAGCTTATTCAGTAAGGCATTAATTCTGTTGAAAATCTTTCCTGCTTGAAACTTAGAGCACTGTTATTTAAATATTCTGTGAATTCATTAAAGATGTTGCCATTGCATGCTTTGTTATTCAGTATTTATGCACTATGGAGGTATCAATTAGTGCATTACCTCAAATCACAGATAATAAAAATGATCTGATAGTTTAGATATTTTCCATTATTAAACTAAACTAGTGCAGCATTTTAAATCTGATGTTGTCACATGGTCAATTTAGAAATCACTGGAATGTTACTTGATAAAACCATAATGGAGTTAAATTAGAAAAAAAAAAGCAATAGTGACCCTCTAACACTATCTCACGGTTGGTCCATAATTGTTGTTTTTGAGTTAAGGGCTTCTTAGGGTGTATTTGCTCATTTAGTTACAATTTCATTGTCTAAGTTCTGCATTTTTCCACACAAAATAACTTATGCAACAAGCTAACATAATTCAATATAGGCTAAAAGTAATAAATAATTACAAAATAATATGCTAGTTATTTTTGCAAATCATTGATTGTATGATTTTCCCATAATACAAATATTTAAGAGTTCAATAAATTCTCTGCCACGAATAATATAATATGCTGTTGGGCATTAAAAGATTGTCTTAGATCAGCAGATTATTCAAATTTCAAACTAGAATTCTTTTTTTGCAATCTTTTGCAAAATCCCACTGTCTTTAGTATTAGAAATTATTGTGGTTTAAAGTATTAGCATATTTTCCCATATGTTCTTTATTGAACAGAGATCTAGAACCTTAATGAACAGCTTTCCCCATTTCTAAGAACAATTTAGAAAGTAACACTGCCTTCTGAATTGTTTAAAAATTCAGAAATCAGTTTTCTTCCTAAAACCTCTACACGTGCGTTTTTAAAAAGTCTTCTTTTCTAGAATTTGCAAGTAGGGCATGTCTATAACTCATTTGTTCAAAGCTGACTTGTTGAGGAAATATGTAAGCTGTACAGTGGGTGTTGCAGATCCCTTGCTAAACAATGTTTGTGTCTCATAAGACTTAACTTGTTTGAAATGACTAAAGAGATACATTACCAATCAATTTATTTATTTATATTTAAATACTTCTCAGAAAATAAGCCAAAAAATGCCTGAAAAATATAATTAGTACGATAAAATATTAGTAGATAAAGCCACTTATATCTTAGTTTCTACTGGATATATTTAATACAGTATTATTTGTAATGTAAACATATGAAGCAGTCATTAACCATTATATAATATCATGTATAAGTTATCTTAATCTGTTTTAACAAAGGTAAAAACGATCATCAGGAAACAACTGTATAAAGTATAAAATGGACAAATGTTTTCACATGTATTAACTTACTTAAATCTTACAGACACCCTATGCAGTCAATAATATATTAGTAATTATTTACATTTTATCTAGGAAAACTCCATGTATTTACCCCAAAGTCACAGGATGAGTATGTTGTTAGGCCAAGTCAGGGCCTGGATTGTTGATTCTTCATCCAGTCATTATCTTTTACTAGACAGACCACCAACATGGTAGATTTTGGTTAAAACTGGAGGAAGATCTTGTCACATTGCCTATCTTTGTTTACAGTTGTGTTCCTAGTGCCTAGCTCAGTTTCTGTTTGGCTGCTTGATAAGTGTCTGGTGGATATCTGGTAAATAATTCAGTAAGTGAATAGTAATTCCCAATCTGGTAAAGGATAGAGAGGTTTTATTCTCATCAATGAGGTAAAATAACAGGTCGTATGGAAGGGAACCTTCTGGAAGGATTGGAGCCGTCAAGGGTTAGTGAACTCTTTTCTGCTCTACCCAAGTAGTGGAGTTTTGCTGGAAACATGTACCCGTACACACACAGACACACCGCTGTGCAGATCCATGTCTCCACAGATCCAAGGTTTCCATCTTTATCTGGTTCCTTAGTGGTATTCTTGATATATTAGGATCTTCAGAACCAGAGCCTTCTGGGTGATACTGGATTTCCCTTTATGCGCACACCTGTTCTCTGAGTCTTCCCCATATTAGAAAATGTTACCATCACTGACTCAATTCACTCAGGTAAAAATATTATAGTCATCCTTGATGGTTCTCTTTTTTTTTTTTGTACCTCCCATATCTAAACAAGGCCTGTTAATGCTACTTCCAATACAAATCCTGACCCTATCCACTATTCTCAGTCTCTTTTATCACAATTTTAACCCAAGCCACTCATAAATTATCTGAACTTCTGAAATTACCTCATAATTGTTCTTCTTCTTAATTCTATAATGCACCTCTGCCATGTATTTTCTACAAAGTGTAAAGAGGGATTTTAAATGTATATCAATTCTATGCTATTTCTCCCCTGTTTAAAATTATAGCCCCTTGCATTTAGAAAAATCTTCAATCTTCCTCCCTGATTCATAAACATTTCACTTGCTCCTACATATCTGACCTTAACTTATAATATTCCCCACCTCAGCTCCCATTATCCAGCTATACTCAACTTCTAGCTCTGCTTTTCTAGCAAGTATAGCTCCATTAGACTTATGACCTTTGTACTGGCTGTTAACTCTGCCTGGAACGCCATTCTCCTAGAGCTTCACTAGTAGGTTGCTTCTTGTTATCAGACTTCAAAATAAAGACCATCTTCTCAGAGAAGCCTTTACTATCCAGACAGTCTAAAATAGAATATTCCATTTGCTTAGTATCAATTCACTTTATATTAATGCTCTGAAGCTTTTCTTGTTTGTGAATTTGGTTATTGGTTGGCTAGTTATTTTATTTATGTCTACTTTTCTCTTCCCACTAGAATGTCCCATGGAGCAGAGAACCATTTATCTGCATCCCCTTAGAACAGCAACTTAATCTTGCTTTAGTTTCTATTTTATAAAAAAGTAATATTATGTATCTCATAGAATTACTCAAATGGTAAAGTGAGGTGATACTTATAAGTTGCTGACAACTTCTTTGACACACAATAGATATTGGATAAATTATTTTTATGAAAATAAACAAACAGAAAGAAGTTATGCTAGAGCTGGCACAGTGAAGATCACTGTGGTCCCAGGTACTCAGGAAGATTACTTGTACCCAGGAGTTTGTGATCAGCCTGGGCAACAAAGTGAGACTCCTTTTGTTAAAAGAAGTTACGATGTAGCAAAAAGAAAAGTATGAAATAATATGGTGGTTATGGAGATGAAGAGGTATAAAAGCTGTACTAGAGAAACAAAGCCACACGAGTCTTAAAGGTTAACCAAGGACCAAGATAGCTATTAACATCATTCTATTTTTACTATGTGTTTGTGACAGGGGCAACTGGATCATCAACTGGGGAGACAGAGACAACTAGACCATCAGCTAAATTAACAGGGAATTATGGACAATCATCTGAAATACCAGGGACAACTAAATCATCATCTGATGTTTCAGGGACATTGGGGCCATCAGATATAACATCTGGACCATCAGTTGCAGTGACAAGGACTTCTGAACAATCGTCAGGAGTCACAGAGACATCTGAACTATCACTTGGAGTATCAGGGACAACTGGGCTATTAGCTGAAATATCAGGGACAACCAGACCATTAGTTTCAGGATTAAGGACAACTGTATCATTAGCTGGAGGATCAGGGACAACTGGACCTTCATCAAGAGAATCAGTGACAACTAGACCATTAGCTGAAGGTTCAGGGACAAGTGGACAATCGTTTACAGGATCAAGAACACCTGGATTATCAGCTACAGAACTAGGTACAACTATGTCTTTTACTGGAGGATTAGGTACAAGTAGATCATCTGCTAGAGAAATAGGGACAACTGGACCATCAGCTGATGGGTCAGGAACAACTGGACCATTTGTTGTGAGATCAGGGACAACTAGATTATCAGCTGGAGTGACAAGAGCAACTGAAACATCACCTGGAGTGACAGGAACAACTACACGATCAGTTGAAGACTCCAGAACAACTGGACCATCTGTTCTAGTGACAGGAACAACTGGACAATCAGGCCAAGGATCAGGGACAACTGGAAAATCTATTATAGAATCAGGACCATCTCTTATAGGATCAGGGACAAATGGACCAACATCTGCAGGATTAGGAACAACTGCACCATCAGCCAGAAGATCAGGTACCACAAGACCATCAGTTGGAGGAACTGGGACAACTGGACAATCAGGTGCAGAATCAGGAACAACTGAACCATCAGCTAGAGTGACAGATGTAACTGGAACATCAGCTGAAGTATCAGGAAGAATTGAACCATCAGCTACAGGATCAGGTACAAGTAGACCACTAGGTGAAACAGCAGG
Source organism: Mandrillus leucophaeus (assembly GCF_000951045.1). Lineage (NCBI taxonomy): Eukaryota > Metazoa > Chordata > Mammalia > Primates > Cercopithecidae > Mandrillus > Mandrillus leucophaeus. The sequence goes on along the minus strand of NW_012101304.1, from coordinate 283,501 downwards.
TACAACTGTACCATCAGTGGAAGGATCAGAGGCAACTGGACCATCTGTCATTGGATCAGAAACAACTAGACTATCAGTTATAGGATCAGGGACAACTGGAACTTCATCTGGAGGTTCAGGTGCAACAAGATCATCGGGTGGAGGAATGGGGACAACTGGACAATCAACTGCAAGATCAGAAACAACTGGACCACTTTTTGGATTGACAGGAACATTTGGACAATCCTCTACAGTGACTGGGACATCTTCAAATTCAGCTGGAGTAACAACATCTGAAAAATCACCTGGAGTGGCAATGACAACAGGACTATTGGTTGAAGGGTCAGCTACAACTCGACCACCTCTTTTAGAATCAGAGACCACTGAATCATCAGCTGGAGTGACAATGACATCTGGACAATCAGCCAAAGTGACTGGGGCAACTGGACCATCAGCTGGAGAGACGGGAACACGTGGACCATCAACTGAAGGATCAATTGCAACTGTACCATTTATTATTGGATCAGAAACAACTAGACCATTATATATAGGATCAGGGACAACTGGAACTTTATCTGGAGGTTCAAGTACAACAAGAACATCAGATGGAGCAACAGGGACAACCAGAAAATCAACTGCAAGATCAGAAACAACTGGACCCCTTTCTGGATTGACAGGAACATCTGGGCAATTGGCTGGAGTGACTGGGACATCTTCAAAATCAGCTGGAGTAACAGTGACATCTGAAAAATCAGCTGGAGTTGCAGTGACAACAGGATCATTTGTTGAAGGATCAGTCACAACTGGACCACTTCTTTTAGAATCAGAGACAACTAGATCATCAGGTGGAGTGACAGTGACATCTGGACAATCAGCCAGAGTGACTGAAACAGTTGGAGCATCAGCTGGAGTGATAGGAACAACTGGACCATCAACTGAAGGATCAGGGGCAACTGGACCATCTGTTGTGGGATCAGGAACAACTAGACCATTAGCTGGTGAATCAGGTACAACTGAATCATCAGTTGGAGTGACAGGGACAAGGCCATCATCAGGAGGATCAGGGACAACTGAGTCATCATCAAGAGAATCAGCAACAACTGGACCATCAGATGAAGGATCAGGAACAACTGGACTATCACCTGGAGTGACAGTGACATCTGGACAATCAGCTAGAAAGACTGGGACAACTGGAGCACCAGCTGGAGTTACAGAAACAACAAGATCATCTGTTGTCAAATCAGGGACAACTGGACCATCTGTTACAGGAACAAGGACAACTGTAACTTCATCTGGAGAATCAGGTACAACAAGATCATCAGGTGGAGAAACAGAGACAACTGGCCAATCAGCTGTAAAATCAGGGACAGCAGAATCATTTACTGGGTTGATAAGAACATCTAGGCAATCAGCTGGAATGACTGGGACATCTGCACAATCAGCTGGAGTGGCACTAACAGGTCATTTTGTTGAAGGATTAGTGACAACTGGTTCATCTACTGTAGGGTTAGAGACAACTAGACCTTCAGCTGTAGGATCAGGAACAACTGGACCTCCTGTTGTAAAAGCACAGACAATTGGACCATCAGCTGGAGTAACAGTGACATCTGGACAATCAGCTAGAATGACTGGGGCAACTCGACCATCAGTAGGAGTGACAGGAACAACTGGACCAGCAAGTAAAGGATTAGGGACAATTAGACCATCTGTTGTAGGATTAGAGACTACTGAACCATTAGCTGAAGGATCAGGGACAACTGGACCACCTATTGTAGGAGAGACAACTGTACCATCAGCGAGAGTGAGAGTTACATCTGGATATTCAGATAGAGTGACTGGGGCAACTGAACCATTGGCTGGAGTAACAGGAACCACTAAACAATCTGTTGTAGGATCAGTGACAACTGGACCATCAGTTACAGGAGTAGAGACAACTGTAAAAACTTCATCTGGAGGATTAAGTACAACCACATCATCAGTTGGAGGAACAAGGACCACTGGACAATCACCTGAAAGATCAGGGGCAACAGGACCATTTACTGGATTGACAGGGACATCTTCACAATCAGTTGGGGTGACAATGACATCTGTCCAATCAGCTGGAGTGGTAGTAACAACAGAACTAAATGTTGATGGCTCAGGGACAACTGGAAAATCTCTTGTAGGATCAGGAACAACTGGATTATCAGCTGAAGCTATAGGGACAACTAGACCATCAACTGAAGGATTAGAGAAAACTGGACCATCTATTACTGGATCAGGAACAACCATACCATTAGTTACAGAATCATGGACAACTGGAACTTCATCTGGAGGACAGGGTACAACGAGTCTATTAGTTAGAGGAACAGAGAAAACTGGACAATCAGTTTCAGGATCAGCGACAACAGGGCCAGTTACGGGATTAACGGAAAACTCTGGTCCATCAGCTGGAGTGACAGTGACACCTAGACAATCACCTACAGTGACTCAGACAACTGGGTCATCAGCTGCAATATCAGGAACCACTGTACAATCTCTTACAGTATCAGGGACAGTTAGACCATCATCTGGACAAACAGAAAAAACCAGATCATCAGTTGAAGAGTCAGGGACAACTGAACCATCAGCTGTGAGGTCAGGGACTACTGGACCAACAGCTGGAGTGAAACATACAAATGGGCCATCATCAGGTGGAGTGACAGGGATAACTGGGTCATCACTTGGAGTGACGGGGATAACTGGATCATCTGCAAGATCAGGGACAAGTATCCCATCTGCTGGAAAAACAGGAACAACTAGAACATCAGTTGAAGAATCAAGGACAACTGGACCATCAGCTGGAATAACAGGTACAAATGGACTATCAGCTGGAGTGACAGGGATAACTGGATCATCACCTGGAGTGACAGGGATAACTGGATCATCTGCAAGATCAGGGACAAGTATCCCATCTGCTGGAAAAACAGGAACAACT
>NW_012101304.1:273785-274641 GCF_000951045.1 Mandrillus leucophaeus | reverse complement strand
GACAGTCAGCTGAAGTGACAAGGACAACTGAACAATCAACTGCAGTGACAGGGACAATTGAATCACCAGTTGGAGTGACAGGGACAACTGGACTATCAGCTGAAGCAACAGGGACAACCAGACCATCAGCTAAGGTGACAGGGACAACTGAACTATCAGCTGGGGTGACAAGGATAACTGGACCATCAGCAGAAGTGACAGGGACAACTGGACCATTGGCTGGAGTGACAGAGACAACTGAATTATCAACAGAAGGGACACGGACAACTGGACTGTCAGCTGGGGTGACAGGGAAAACTGGATCATCAGCAGGAGTGACAGGAATAACTAGACCATCAGCAGAAGTGACAGGGAAAACTGGGCTATCAGCTGGAGTGATGGGGACAACTGGACCATCAGTTGAAGTGACAGGGACAACTGGATCATCAGCTGGAGTGACAGGGACAATTGGGCCATCAGCTGGAGTGACAGGGACAAGTGGACTATCAGCTGCAGTGGCAGGGACAACTGGCCCATCAGCTGAAGCAACAGGGCTACCTGTAGTATCAGCTGGGGTGACAGGGACAATTGGATCACCAGCTGGAGTGACAGGGACAACTCAGCTATCAGCTGTGGTGACAGGGATAACTGGACTATCAACTGAGGTGACAGGGACAACTGGACTATCAGCTGGGGTGACAGGGATACCTGGACTCTCAGCTGGGGTGACAGGGATAACTGGACCATCAGCTGGAGTGACAGGGATAACTATAGTATCAGCTGGAGTAACAGGGACAACTGAACTATCAGCTGAAGTTTCAGGGATAACTGGACCATCAGCTGGGGTGACAGGGACAACTGGACTATCAGCTGAAGT
>NW_012101304.1:271684-273668 GCF_000951045.1 Mandrillus leucophaeus | reverse complement strand
GTGACAGGGACAACTGAACTATCAGCTGAAGCGACGGAGACAACTGAACAATCTGTTGGAGTGACAGGGACAACTAGATCGTCAACTGGAGTGACAGGGACAACTGTACTATCAGCTGAAGTGACAGGAACAACTGGACCATCAGCTGAGGTGACAGGGACAACCAGACTATCAGCTAGAGTGACAGGGACAACTGGACAATCTGTTGGAGTGACAGGGACAATTAGATCATCAATTGGAGTGACAGGGATAACTGGACTATCAACTGGAGTGACAGGGACAAGTGGACTATCAGCTGGGGTGACAGGGATAACTGGACTATCAGCTGGGGTAACGGGGACAACTACAGTGACAGGGACAATTGGATCCCCAGTTGGAGTGACAGGGACAACTGGACTATCAGCTGAAGCAACAGGGACAACCAGACCATCAGCTGAGGTGACAGGGACAACCAGACTATCAGCTGGGGTGACAGGGATAACTGGACTATCAGCTGGGGTGACAGGGACAACTGGATCATTAGCTAGGGTGACAGAGATAACTGGATCATCAACTGGGGTGACAGGGAAAACTGGATTATCAGCTGGAGTGACAGGAACAACTACAGTATCAGCTGGAGTAACAGGGACAACTAGACTATCAGCTGAAGCAACAGGGATAACTGGACTATCAGCTGGGGTGACAGGGACAACTGGACTATCTGCTGGGGTGACAGAGACAATTGGACTATCAACTGGGGTGATAGAGACAATTGGATCATCAACTGGAGTGACAGGGACAACTGGACAGTCAGCTGGTGTGACAGGATCAACTGGACAGGCAGCTGAAGTGACAGGGACAACTGGACAATCTATTGGAGTCACAGGGACAGCTAGATCATCAACTGGAGTGACAGGGATAACTGGACTATCAGCTGGACTGACAGGGACAAGTGGACTATCAGCTGTGGTGACGGGGATAACTGGACTATCAGCTGAAGTGACAGGGACAACTGGACTGTCAACTGGGGTGACAGGGAAAACTGGACAGTCAGCTGAAGTGACAGGGACAATAGGACAATCTGTTGGAGTAACAGGGACAGCTAGATCATCAGCTGGAGTGACAGGGATAACTGCACTATCAGCTGGAGTGACAGGGATAACTGGACTATCAGCTGGAGTGACAGGGACAAGTGGACTATCAGTGGGGGTGACAGGGATAACTGAATTATCAGCAGAAGGGACAGGGACAACTGGACTATCATCTGAAGAGACAGGGAAAACTGGATCATCAGCCGGAGTTACAGGAACAACTGGACCATCAGCAGAAGTGACAGGAGAAACTGGACTATCAGTTGGAGTGATGGGAACAACTGGCCCATCAGCTGAAGCGACAGGGCTACCTGTAGTATCAGCTGGTGTGACAGGGATAATTGGATCACCAGCTGGAGTGACAGGGACAACTCGGCTCTCAGCTGTGGTGACAGGTATAACTGGACTATCAACTGAGGTGACAGGGACAACTGGACTATCAGCTGGGCTGACAGGGACAACTGGACTATCTGCTGGGGTGACAGAGAAAATTGGACTATCAACTGGGGTGACAGGCACAATTGTATCATCAGCTGGAGTGACAGGGACAACAAGACTGTCAGCTGGAATGACAGGGACAACTGGACAGTCAGCTGGTGTGACAGGGTCAACTGGACTATCAGCTGGGGTGACAGGGACAACTGGACAGTCAGTTGAAGTGACAGGGACAACTGGACAATCTGTTGGGGTGACAGGGACAGCTAGATCATCAGCTGGAGTGACAGGGAAAACTGGACTATCAGCTGGACTGACAGGGACAAGTGGACTGTCAGCTGTGGTGACAGGGAAAACTGGACTATCAGCTGAGGTGACAGGGACAACTGGATTATCAGCTAGGGTGACAGGGACAACTAGACAGTCAGTTGGTGTGACAAGGTCAACTGGACTATCAGCTGAGGTGACAGGGACAACTG
>NW_012101304.1:268769-270304 GCF_000951045.1 Mandrillus leucophaeus | reverse complement strand
GGGTTACAGGAACAACTGGACAGTCAGCTGAAGTGACAGGGACAACTGGACAATCTGTTGGAGTGACAGGGGCAACTAGATCATCAGTTGGAGTGACAGGGACAATTGGATCACCAGCTGGAGTGACAGGGGCAACTATTTCATCTGCAAGATTAGGGACAAGTATACCATTAACTGGAAAAACAGTAACAACTAGAACATCAATTGAAGAATCAACGACAACTGGACCATCAGCTGGAATAACAGGTACAAATGGACTATCAGCTGAAGCGACAGGGACAAATGAAATACCAGCTGGGGTGACAGGAACAACTGGACAGTCAGCTGAAGTGACAGGGACAACTGGACAATCTGTTGGAGTGACAGGGGCAACTAGATTATCAACTGGTGTGACAGGGACAATTGGATCATCAGCTGGAGTGACAGGGACAATTGGATCACCAGCTGGAGTGACAGGGACAACTCGGCTATCAGCTGTGGTGACAGGGATAACTGGACTATCAGCTGAGGTAACAGAGATAACTGGACTATCAACTGGGGTGACAGGGATAACTGGACCATCAGCTGGAGTGACAGGGACAACTACAGTATCAGCCGGAGTAACAGGGACAACTGGACTATCTGCTGGGGTGAGAGAGACAATTGGTCTATCAACTGGGGTGACAGGGACAATTGGATCATCAACTGGAGTGGCAGGGACAACAAGACTATCAGCTGGAGGGACAGGGACAACTGGACTGTCAGCTGAAGTGACAGGGACAACTGGACAATCTGTTGAAGTGACAGGGACAGCTGGATCATCAGCTGGAGTGACAGGGATAACTGGATTATCAGCTGGACTGACAGGGACAAGTGGACTATCAGCTGTGGTGACAGGGATAACTGGACTATCGGCTGGGGTGACAGAGATAACTGGACCATCAGCTGGAGTGACAGGGTCAACTACAGTATCAGCTGGAGTGACAGGGACAACTGGACTATCAGCTGGAGTGACAGGGACAACTGGACCATCAGCTGGAGTGACGGGGACAAGTGGACTATCAGCTGGAGTGATGGGGACCACTGGACTATCAGTTGGAGTGACAGGGAAAACTGGACTATCAGCTGGAGTGACAGGGACAGCTGGACCATCAGTTGGAGTGACAGGAATAACTGCACTATCAGCTGGAGTGACAGGGACAAGTGGACTATCAGCTGGAGTGACAGGGAAAACAGGGCTATCAGCTGGAGTGACAGGGACAACTGGGCCGTCAGCTGAAGCAACAGGGAAAACTGGACTATCGGCTGGAGTGACAGGGATCACTGGACCATTTGCTGAAGTGACAGGGACAACTGGACTATCAGGTGGGGTGACAGGGACAACTGGTTCATCAGCCAGGGTGACAGGGACAACTGGATTATCTGCAAAATCTGGGACAAGTATACCATCAGCTGGAAAAACAGGAACAACCAGAACATCAGTTGAAGAATCAAGGACAACTAGACCATCAGCTAGAATAACAGGTACAAGTGGACTATCATCTGAAGTGACAGGG
>NW_012101304.1:266177-268719 GCF_000951045.1 Mandrillus leucophaeus | reverse complement strand
ACCATCCGCTGGAATAACAGGTACAAATGGACTATCAGGTCAAGTGACAGGGACAACTGGACTATCAGTTGGCACAACCACTGTAACAGGAAGAACAGGAGAGCCAGGAAGTGAGGTTACAGTCCCTGAAGGCAAGTCTAGTTAGCTAAAGATAGGTCATTTAATATGAACAACGTAATTTTTGGTCTTCCAGACTTGAATCTGTGTAACTTTATCACAATTAAATATGTTATTAAGAACTCAAATTGGTGAACAATGAGGGGGCTTTCCAGAATATTAGACTTTTGGGGTTTATGTTTTCATGAGGGCTACTGTAGGTGTTGGCAAGGGATGCACAGCTGGAGCACCAGACTCTGGGGCCACTACAGTTGGGAACCCAGCAGGCATGGCTCACCTGGGTACTCTGGTGTGGTTCAACATAAGCCTGGCTAAGACCTCCAATTATGATTGTAAGATGAATCAATTATGATTTAACCAATGACCTAAATTGGGGAGAAATGATTAAGAGATGACCTAGATTTATCAATGTCTAAATTCGAATTTTACATAAGGGGCAGTAAGTTCATTATATTTACTAAGATGAACCATGTAAAGCTGATAATCAAGTAGGGCTTTAACCAGGCAAAACTGAAGAACCATATGTAACCAGCCCTAGAGCAGATGAAAGCAGGACCAGATTAACCACACCTGGAAAATCAGGCAAGTGGGGTTGGAAGAATTTGGTCGCAACTGTAGCTCAACGTAAGGTTTTCTTTTTTTTTTTTTTTCTTTTTCTTTTTCTTTTTTTCTTAAGACAGAGTCTCACTCTCACCCAGGCTGGGGTGCAGTGACAAGATCTCAGCTCACTAAAATCTCTGCCTCCCAGGTTCAAGCAATTGTCATGCGTCAGTCTCCCAAATAGCTGGGATTACAGGCATGCACCACTGTGCCTGGCTATTTTTTTATTTTTATTTTAGTTTAGTTTTAGTAGAGACAGAGTTTCACTGTGTTGGCCAAACTGGTCTCGAACTCCTAACCTCAAATGATCTGCCCGCCTTGGCCTCCCAAACCAAACATAAGGTTTTCTGGTCAATGTAATTATGGTAATGAGTATATTGTAAATAAGGAAATTAGAAAGATCCAAATCATCTATTAGTTTTGTGCAAAAGTAATGGCAAAAACCATAATTACTTTTGCACCAACCTAATAGTATTTAGGACCTTAAATTTTGTTAGGTGTTTTAGGACTAGGGTGGAAGGAAAACAAATTATCTGTCTTTACAGTGCTGATTCTATCAGGAAACAAACCTTACATGAAGAAGCTTAAAGCAAGAAAATATTTGAGCACTTTTTGGGCAGCTAGGAACTGTTATGAGATGTGTAAACATGTCACTAATTTTCACAGCAACTACTGAGATAAGTGCTATTTTTGTTCACATTTTCAAATGAGGAAGTCAAGGAGAAGTTTAGTTAGCTGCTGTAAGTGATAATGTACACCAGGAAGGTCTGTCCTCAGAGCCTATTCCTTACCTTCTACACCATCCTCCCTCGTGTGGCAGTGGGTATAAACTAGAGCAGAAAGGAAATATATTCCCTGGAGGGGATATCTCGATGGAGTCTCAGATATGCCAAATGCCAACCTCCCAAAGAAAATCAGATTAATGAAAAGTCTACTATACCAGAAGTATTTGGACATTTTCTATTATAACAGCAGTGTCTCACATTTACTGTTTAATTAAATGTTGTTTAATTATTTTTATTGTCATCTGTGTGTCAGGCACTGTGATAAGTGTGTGGGCACAGAAGTGAATGAGTCTGACAGGGTCACTGCTCTCAGGACATCCTGTCTAGTGGGGGATTTAGCCAGTAAGAGAAAAGTATCTCAATAGTATTAAAATCAATGTTAAGTGCTGAGAATAAGGTGAGGGTGCCAGGAAAGTGACTTTCCACCTGGTGTCCCAAAGAATGAAGAAGCAGTAGTCAAAGAGGATAAGACAGGGAGGGAAATGCTAAGAAGAGCTCCATGGGGGAAATCACAGGCTCTTAGAAAGTTCAAGGTGGAAAGAGGCCAGGGTTCCCAGTGCCCTGTTAGGAAGCCAGAGGGTGTACAAAATAAGCCCAGAGAAGTCAGAAGGACCCTGATCACATAGAACAGAGCCTTGCCACACACGTTAAGGATTGTAGACTTGTTGCTAAGAGCTGAGGGAAGTTAACTGAAGGTGTGAGACAGAAGAGTGACATGATCAGGATTCCCATTTTTAAAAGATCAGTAAGACTGCAAATGTGAAGAATTGTGTAAGGCGAGAACGGAAGCAGAGAAATTTGTTAGGAAGTTATTGCTCAATCAAGGTAACAGGCAATGGTTTAAAATAAATTATGGTGGTGGATGGAAAAAAAGGGAAAAGTTCAAAACCTATTTTTTGAGAACCATCAAGGGGATTTGGCAGTGGTTTGATGGGGATTTTGTTAAGGGTATTTTTCAGGTTAATATTTAGTTGCTGGGATGGTGTTTCTATCAATTATTAAAATAGGGACTGTGAAGGAGCAGCAGTTTGTGGTGGGAA
>NW_012101304.1:262858-263407 GCF_000951045.1 Mandrillus leucophaeus | reverse complement strand
CAGGAACAACCAGAACATCAGTTGAAGAATCAAGGACAACTAGACCATCAGCTAGAATAACAGGTACAAGTGGACTATCATCTGAAGTGACAGGGACAACTGGACTATCAGCTGGAGTGACAGGGACAACTGGACTATCAGCTGGAGTGACGGGGACTACTGGACCATCAGCTGGAGTGACGGGGACAACTGGACTTTCAGTTGGGGTGACAGGGACTACCAGATCATTAGCTGGGGTGACAGGGACAACTGGATCATCTGCAAAATCTGGAACAAGTATACCATCAGCTGGAAAAACAGGAACAACCAGAACATCAGTTGAAGAATCAAGGACAACTAGACCATCAGCTGGAATAACAGGTACAAATGGACTATCAGCTGAAGTGACAGGGTCAACTGGACCATCAGCTGGAGTGACGGGGACAACTGGACCATCAGCTGGAGTGACGGTGAGAACTGGACTATCAGCTGGAGTGACAGGGACCACTGGACCATCAGCTGGAGTGACGGGGACAACTGGACTATCAGCTGGGGTAACAGGGACTACCA
>NW_012101304.1:254841-259418 GCF_000951045.1 Mandrillus leucophaeus | reverse complement strand
GGTGAAAGCATAGCTTCCACATCAGGTACTGGAACCACAACTGGGCTCAAAGTAGTTATGTTGATAAATATCTGGATAGTGCTTCAATAAAATAAGAACACTGCTCCTGACTTTACGCTTTTTAATCTCAGTTGCCACGGGAGCCATCCCTGGGTCAACAATTGCACCAGGAAGTACCACTACTGGTAAGTAAGCAGGGGGATGTCAGATGTGTTTTTGATTTTTTTTCATGCTCATTGCTTATTTTAAAACAGCAGTATCATTAATAATAATAATGCCAGTTAATTACAATGTCTTTAAATATGTTATCTCATAAATTACTTGAATGAACATGATTATCTCATTTTGCTCATGAGGAACTTAGGCAAAGATATTACCTAAGTTGATAGGTTTCTACAGCACGCCAAATGGTGAAATCAATATTTTTCTTGATTGTTTATTGATTCCAAAACTGTGCTCTTCAATGTGATGCCTTCCTTTGCTAAAGCAAAATATACAGTGATATTTAATTACCCTTCAATAGGCTGGGTGCGGTGGCTCATGCCTGTAATCCCAGCACCTTGGGAGGCCGAGACGGGTGGATCACGAGGTCAAGAGATGGAGACCATCCTGGTCAACATGGTGAAACACCATCTCTACTAAAAATATAAAAATTAGCAGGGCATGGTTGCGCATGCCTGTAGTCCTAGCTACTCAGGAGGCTGAGGCAGGAGAATCGCTTGAACCCGGAAGGCGGAGGTTGCAGTGACCCGAGATCAGGTCACTGCACTCCAGCCTGGGCAACAGAGCGAGACTCCATCTCAAAACAAACAAACAAACAAACAAACAAAATCATCAATAAAGCTCGCTTTTAAAATCACAAAGCTTAAATGTTTCCCATTTCTAACTAAAAGAATTGGAGCAGCAGGTAAGAAAAATAAGTTTTTTAATGTAATAAACTATGGCACTTCCTATTCTGAAATAAGATTGGGAGAATTTTATTTGACAAAACTATAACATTATTGTTTTATAAGTCCAAATTTTATAACTTTCCTTTTTTAAAAATGATTCACAAATACTTACAGGGCAATTTCTTTTTCCTAACACTGAGTAAATTAACAGAATTATTATTTCAAGGCTACAGTATATTATTGTTTAAGGTTCTCAACTAGTAATATACTTAGTATGACAGTACTTGAGAAATACGTCATTTCTCAATGTGCAAGTCCCTAACAGAACCCAGACTCTAATGACTACATTGCTCATTAATAGTTTAAGGAATAGAATGCTTACCTTTTTTTTTTTTTTCTGATGAAGATTTATGCCACATTATTGTAACTACTGTTATAAAGTCTCCTGTGTAAATTAATTTTACCGACTGATCGCTAGAAAATAATTCAATAATTTAATTCAAACTAAATTTGCATTAATTCTTTATTCAATCTATGGTTATGCAAATGTAAACAAATTGGCATGATTCATATTATATATTGAGCAACATAATTATAAGTTAACACATGGCCACAAACAGGTAGCCATTGGGACTCGCTGTGTAACTATTGAGGCACAGTATGTATTTTATCATTTTTGGCATTTTATAATTTCAAGACAGCTTTAATTAAATGTAACCAAATAACAATTACCTGTGTATAAATATTTTGCTTGGAAAAAAGGCAGTGTTTTTTTTTTCAGTTTGATAATCTGTAATCATAGAAATCATACATGATTCTTTAAAAGAGCACTTTACAATATGTCTCACAAGAGAACACTTAATCTGACTTAAATTTCTAAGATAAGCCTCTGTGGGAAATAACATCTGTTTTTTAAACAAAATTTAATTATCAAGGCATTTGACCCACTGAAGCAAATTTTTTTAAATGAAATTCAAATAAATTCTTTAATTTAAATATGGATTTAATTTATCCCTTAGGAAGCTCAGTTAGAATTCCACCACAACTCATTGTAGGTAAGTTGATATTCAATGACATGAAAATTTATTTCTGTACAATGTGCTTGAAATATAATTTCTATTTTTTTTCATTTGAGCACTGAAAAACATTTAAAGGATTGTGTGTGACATGCTTCTCAAATTATAACCTAACATACAAATTAATCTTTGTAAATGGAAATTAATCAAATATATACATTTATAAATATATTTGTTTTTAAATTTCAGTGCCATCAAAACAGCCTGAAGTAGCAGGTGAGAAAATATGAGATTATAAATGTGCATTTGAAAAAATAATGTTACATTAATGGAATAGAACACATGGTACCAGAAGTCTTTATTATCTGATTAATAAAACATGAACTTCAAATTTGATTTTTGTAGCATAGGGCTTTTGATTTTTCTATTCTCATGTCTTCTTAAATCATAATAAAGGTGTATTGAATCCTTTATATAATACTTAAATTCTACACTGATTGTATACAAGTATACAAACTCAGACAAACCAAAATAACTCCCAAAACATCTCCCCTATTAAAAAGAGGTAACACCATATTTCTCAGCATATTAATAGTCACCTACTATTTACAAGAAAACTATTTAGCTTTTAATGTATCCTGGTGTCTCTTTTTTAAACTTAAAAACAGTTTTAAAAGATAAGCAAAAGTAGCCAACTTTTTGTTGTTGTTTTGGGTTTTTTGTTTGTTTCGTTTTTGGAGACAGGGACTTGCTCTGTCGCCCAGGTTGGAGTGCAGTGGCACGATCTTGGCTCACTGCAACCTCCAACTCCTCGGTTCAAGCGATTCTCTTGCCTCAGCATCCTGAGTAGCTGGGATTACAGGTGTGCGCTACCACGCCCGGCTAATATTTTGCATTTTTTTAGTAGAGATGAGGTTTCACTATTTTGGCCAGGCTGGCTTCAAACTCCTGACCTCAGGTGATCTGCCCAACTCGGCCTCCCAGAGTGCAGGGATGACAGGCATAAGCCACCACAGATGGCCTAGAAGCTGATTCTTTAGAATATCTCACTTTGAAAAAAAAAATTTCTCCTTCTGATCCTTTTAGCACTTACATTGGAATATAAGTTCCATGAAAACAGGCATTTTTGTCTTATTTTTCACTGATTTAAAACCTCTTTATGGCCCTTATCTGATGAGGTGATTGATTTCAATACTTGTCTCCCTGATCCACTAGATTCTACCTTTGTTGAAAGGGGACCGAGTCTTATGTATCATTAATGTCTTACCTGGAGAGCTTTGCATATAACGAACACTCAATACAGCTGAAATATGTTTAGCTTTCATTCACTATCTCATTTGGATAATGTAGGCATTATTTTCCCTAATTTGCTGGTAAGGAAACTGAGGTTCAGAGATTTTTAACCTGTTTTAAACCACACAACTCTTTTGATTCCAACACCTGAGCTCTTTCTACTCCTCTACATTTCCTTTAGTCTAGACTATTGTGGGCAACTTTCCTCTCTTCTAGTTTTCTCTATTCTCAGATGTGTTCTATCTGAAATAGCAGTCAGTGGTCCTCTATTGACTGTTATCTCTGTTCATATCATTTCTGTCATCAATCCATGGTAGCAGCTACCCATTTCCCTTCAAGTAAATTCTAAGTGCTTTAGTGTAATATTAGAGCTTTTGGAGACCCCATCTACTTTCCAAAGTTCTCATTAGCCCCCTTTACATAACAACTTTTAGCCTCACTTGAATTACTTGGTGGCACTGTTAGAAGTTCCTTTATAAAATGTTACAAACTGATCACTAGGAAATTGTTTTCTCACTGAATTTGAGCTAAATTTTCAGTTATTTTTCACTCATTCTATGTTTATACAACACATATTGCTGTGTTTCCCTGAACCTTGGCTCTCACTATGTCTTCTGCCTGATGTTCCCTTCCTGGACTTCACATAGACAAATCCTAAGCAATAGTAAAGATCTAGATGCTGTCTTTTCCAGAAAGCCTTCTTTGACCCCATTAAGGAGTAATGCTCAGCAGTTTCTCATTGTCTCAGGTACTCAGTATAAACTGTCTTTTGTAGCAGAGAGCTAAGGCATACTGAGATCAAACTAGGTGAACACAAGAGAAGATCATCTTTCATCTTTGTCAGGGAAGGCCAGGAAAGGACGTCTCAAGTAGAGAACGTTGCCACTCCCTGTGATTTACAAATGGAATAGTTCAAGCAGAAAAACTCGTAGAATTATAGATTTTTTAAGTATCCAGAAAAGGCTACTTGTTATAGCAAAGAACACACAGATGGCATCTAGATTCAGATATTCTCATGGCAGAATGAGTCAGTGACCTCTGGACTTTTTGTGTTTCAGGTACCACTGGGGTAACCACTGGCACAACTCTTGCCCCTAAAAGTTCTAACACAGGTGAGAACAAGCTAAGTGGAATTTTCCCATTGGAACTTCTTTCAAGGAGCTATCTCCTCAGGTTTTATTTCTAGGCAAAATTATCACTATAATAATCCCAAATCCTTAATGTCTTCCCAATTGTGTCTTTGTTCTTTTCCTCATCGTCAGAGGCCACAAGTTCCTAGGAGGAAGTAGAATCTCTGCAGGTGGAATAGCTCCAGCTCAGCCTGCTAAGCCATTACTACATTTTTGATCATCTTTCATTAAGCAGTGTTGTCTAAAAT
>NW_012101304.1:251547-253866 GCF_000951045.1 Mandrillus leucophaeus | reverse complement strand
TTTCTTTCTTTCTTTCTTTCTTTCTTTTTCTTTCTTTCTTTGAGATAGGGTCTCACTCTGCTCCCTAGGCTGGAGTACAGGGGCATGATCTTGGCTCACTTCAGCCTTGACCTCTTAGGCTCTGGTGATCCTGCCACCTCAGCCTCCCAGGTAGCTGGGACTACAGGCTCTTTTTTGTAGAGACAGGGTTTCACTATGTTGCCCAGTCTGGTCTCGAACTCCTGGACTCAAGTGATCTGCCAGCCTCGGCCTCCCAAAGCGTGGAATTATAGATGTGATCCACAAGACCCAACCGTCCAGCTTGTTCTTACTTCATTCCTTTCTTTTCTTTCTCAGAGGCTACAACTGCTACAGGGACTCCTGAAGCAGGACAGTCAGGAGGTGAGTGTTCTCATTCCAAGACTTTGGGTTCTGTTGATTCTTTGTTTGAGATTGCAGCTTAAAACAGAAGAACACGAAGGTTGAGGACACATTTTACGCAAGGCTAAGTCAAATTGTGAATCCCTCTGGAACTGACATTTTCATGACCCTCCGACAAGTGTGCCTGAGTCCTGGCTTTCAGAACTAGTTCTCCGAAATCAGGAATGAGACCATCATTGCTTTAAAGTTCACACAATTTTTTTTTTTTTCCACAGGCACCCCTATCATTTCTTCTGAAGTCAGTACCATTTCAGAAGTTTCCAACACAGGTAAAATTTCATAAAGAAAATGTAGGCTGGCTCTTACTCATTTATGAGTTTTGTGCATGTGTATGTGTATGCATGGGTATGCTTTAGGGATGACATGAAATCAACCACAAAAGTATCACAGAGATATTTATAAAGAACTTTATCTTTCATTTTCCTCCCTCTGTAGTCATCCCTGGTACACCAGGAAGACATAACAGGAAGTGAAACAGGCAGGCATGAAATGAGCCCCCATCCCTCTGTCAGCAGACTAGAATGTAGGGGTGTTCACTGGCAAGTCGCCTGCGAATAAATGGGCCAAGGAGATGAAATGAGAGAAGGACACTCTTAATTTAGCATTTGCATCGTTTATAACATTAACTCCTGAGAAATGCCCTTTTAAGTTGCTTCCATGATGAATTTGCTAAATTTGCTTTTCTTGTTTTAGGTATCACTGGAGTGGGCTCTGAGACATCTGTTGAAACAGGAATTTCCAACACAGGTAAAGTTGAAAGAAAACCATCTCTATGGATGCGCAGATGAAATGATGTTTTTTGTAGGTTGTTCTGGTGAATAACACAAAATCTCTCTTCCCACTATCGCAACTCCCCAGAATTTACAATTCCAAATCATGTCTCAGAGGCCACAATTTCCGCAGAACACGTTGGCACCACTGAAGCTTCATTCACAATAGGTGAGAAGGAGCAACTCATGTCTTTCTTGTTATCACTGATTTTGACACTCATAGCGAGACTAGAGAGAGGAGGATTCTGGAGAGCAGTTTGTATTTACTTTACTAATATACTACATTTTTGGCCAACAAATTCTTTATAAGTTTAGACATTTTTCCAGAAAAGCTACTAATTACAGAGTGCAGAATCATACTTCTAATCCTGGAAGGTAGGACAATTATACTGATTGTTCTGAGTAACTTCTGCTGTGAGATTACAAACATTAGACGCTTTTAGAAGAGGAGGGGGTGATAAAACTTGCTGAGAAACACAGAGGAGCTACAAGAACCCAGGAAACACACCTGCCCTGTGTTAGTGCTTCCTTTTCACAAATGAAGAGCTAAATATTTTCACAACGTCTGGAGTTCTCAGCACACTCATGGCATTCTCAGCAACCACCCCACAGCAGGCACCACTCTTGCATCTGACAGCCAAGACACAGGGAGGAGAACAGGGGAGCATGGGAGAAACCCACATTGTCCTCCTGACCGAGAATACTAGGAAGATTATCACAGGTTGAGAACATTGTCACTTTGGTTGCTTTGGTAATAAAATGGTTAGTAAGAAAATACACAGGGCTCATCACCAGGGAAGAGCTAGGGAAAGTGCTAGTTAGATATAAGTTAGGTTTAGATTCTTTCTAGAGGCAGGTCTGTAGGAAAGAAAGATTAATCACCATGGTGATCCCAGTCCTCTTGGTGTTTCATCTACGACTGGGGTGGCTCCTGGCACAACCCTTGCCCCTGGCAGTTCCAGGACAGGTGAGTCTGCAGGTTGGCAGGGAACTCTTCAGAGCTCCTCCCATAATTTGATGTCTTCTCTGGTGCTTGTCTTTTTAAGAGTAATATCTTATTCATTTCATAGTGATTGAATATTTTTCAAATATGTCTTTTCTGTTTTTCTGTCTCTCAGAAGTCACAACT
>NW_012101304.1:250751-251497 GCF_000951045.1 Mandrillus leucophaeus | reverse complement strand
GGTTTTATTTCTAGGCAAAATTATCACTATAATAATCCCAAATCCTTAATGTCTTCCCAATTGTGTCTTTGTTCTTTTCCTCATCGTCAGAGGCCACAAGTTCCTAGGAGGAAGTAGAATCTCTGCAGGTGGAATAGCTCCAGCTCAGCCTGCTAAGCCATTACTACATTTTTGATCATCTTTCATTAAGCAGTGTTGTCTAAAATGTAGCCACACTACTTTATTCCATAAACTAAACCTTTTAAAAATGCAAAACAGTTACTAGGTAATAAATGTCAAGCTTGAGGAGCCTGACTTCCTTCTACCTCAAGGAGCTCATTCCATGCCCTAAGAAGTCAAGTCCCTGGCCACTGGATATACATGTACTGAGAAAACTTCCATTTCCAAGCACTGAATCTCAAAGACACTAAAGCATCTAGAATGTTGTCAGAAAATTTGCTATAAGAAAGAGATGCTACATTGGAAACACAGATAAATTTTTGCCATTGGAAAGCTCAAAGAAAGCGCATCCTAATATATTGTAAGAAATACTCATTTTTGAAAAAGCAATGCCCTAGTCATGGCATGTGGACCACCATTTCTTTATTTCAGGAACTTTTGGTAGTATTTCTGGGAAAACCCTCAAGCCTGGAACTTATGTCTCAGGTAAGTCACCACATACCAGGACATCCTGGAGGGAGTCATTTAGATAATACAGTTGACCCAGCTTCCCTTCCCTTCCCTTCCCTTCCCTTCCCTTCCCTTCC
>NW_012101304.1:162418-249796 GCF_000951045.1 Mandrillus leucophaeus | reverse complement strand
TTCAGAAGTTTCCAACACAGGTAAAATTTCATAAAGAAAATGTAGGCTGGCTCTTACTCATTTATGAGTTTTGTGCATGTGTATGTGTATGCATGGGTATGCTTTAGGGATGACATGAAATCAACCACAAAAGTATCACAGAGATATTTATAAAGAACTTTATCTTTCATTTTCCTCCCTCTGTAGTCATCCCTGGTACACCAGGAAGACATAACAGGAAGTGAAACAGGCAGGCATGAAATGAGCCCCCATCCCTCTGTCAGCAGACTAGAATGTAGGGGTGTTCACTGGCAAGTCGCCTGCGAATAAATGGGCCAAGGAGATGAAATGAGAGAAGGACACTCTTAATTTAGCATTTGCATCGTTTATAACATTAACTCCTGAGAAATGCCCTTTTAAGTTGCTTCCATGATGAATTTGCTAAATTTGCTTTTCTTGTTTTAGGTATCACTGGAGTGGGCTCTGAGACATCTGTTGAAACAGGAATTTCCAACACAGGTAAAGTTGAAAGAAAACCATCTCTATGGATGCGCAGATGAAATGATGTTTTTTGTAGGTTGTTCTGGTGAATAACACAAAATCTCTCTTCCCACTATCGCAACTCCCCAGAATTTACAATTCCAAATCATGTCTCAGAGGCCACAATTTCCGCAGAACACGTTGGCACCACTGAAGCTTCATTCACAATAGGTGAGAAGGAGCAACTCATGTCTTTCTTGTTATCACTGATTTTGACACTCATAGCGAGACTAGAGAGAGGAGGATTCTGGAGAGCAGTTTGTATTTACTTTACTAATATACTACATTTTTGGCCAACAAATTCTTTATAAGTTTAGACATTTTTCCAGAAAAGCTACTAATTACAGAGTGCAGAATCATACTTCTAATCCTGGAAGGTAGGACAATTATACTGATTGTTCTGAGTAACTTCTGCTGTGAGATTACAAACATTAGACGCTTTTAGAAGAGGAGGGGGTGATAAAACTTGCTGAGAAACACAGAGGAGCTACAAGAACCCAGGAAACACACCTGCCCTGTGTTAGTGCTTCCTTTTCACAAATGAAGAGCTAAATATTTTCACAACGTCTGGAGTTCTCAGCACACTCATGGCATTCTCAGCAACCACCCCACAGCAGGCACCACTCTTGCATCTGACAGCCAAGACACAGGGAGGAGAACAGGGGAGCATGGGAGAAACCCACATTGTCCTCCTGACCGAGAATACTAGGAAGATTATCACAGGTTGAGAACATTGTCACTTTGGTTGCTTTGGTAATAAAATGGTTAGTAAGAAAATACACAGGGCTCATCACCAGGGAAGAGCTAGGGAAAGTGCTAGTTAGATATAAGTTAGGTTTAGATTCTTTCTAGAGGCAGGTCTGTAGGAAAGAAAGATTAATCACCATGGTGATCCCAGTCCTCTTGGTGTTTCATCTACGACTGGGGTGGCTCCTGACACAACCCTTGCCCCTGGCAGTTCCAGGACAGGTGAGTCTGCAGGTTGGCAGGGAACTCTTCAGAGCTCCTCCCATAATTTGATGTCTTCTCTGGTGCTTGTCTTTTTAAGAGTAATATCTTATTCATTTCATAGTGATTGAATATTTTTCAAATATGTCTTTTCTGTTTTTCTGTCTCTCAGAAGTCACAACTTCCATAGGAGGAAGTACATCAACAAGAGGTGGAATAGCCACAGGTGAGCATTGCTGGGTCATTGCATTCATTTGCCAGTAATATTCAATAAAGACTGTGGTGCGAAATGAATCCATGTGACTGGATTCTCCCATATTGAGTACTGATCAAGAAATTACCATTGTTCATTGATGAAAGATCGGAAACTCAAATTTCATTCTTATTTCCTGTGCTGTAAGCAGATTCTCTTTCCACACCCAAGGCAGTCATCAGTCATTTGATTGACAGTTACATAGGTGATCTAGAGATAGCCCCCATCTCCCTGTTTCAGAACTCTAGAAAAAAAAGAGACTCGATAAGTAAAAATGTCTTTGGTAGATATACTGTGGGAAGGATATTATATGAGAAATACACAGATGTCCTTTTAGCATTCAAAACCCAGTTTACTGACATATTGAATAAGAATATAGATTTTATCAATCTATTTGCTTGTTGCCCATTACCCATTTTCTTAATACCATGGTGGCTTCTCTAGAAAGACTCTGGAACTTGGGAATGACAACACAGGATAGTCCAAAAGCATACTGGGCTGCTACACCGTGGCTGCTCAGACGACAGGCTCCTAGGGCTGCATAACCCTGTATGCCTTCATACTGCAGTCTTTATTGTTGCTTTATTTTCTCTCAGAAGCCACAGGTTCCTCAAGAGGGGTCAGGACCACTGGATCAGAAGCTCCAGGAGGTAAGCTTCATCAGTCCCAGGCTTCAGAATTCTCATCCTTGCCCTGTTGTGGGGTGCTGAGGTGAACACATAAATGAGAATGAGGGCCAAGGAAAGACAATTACTTCTTAACTGGAAGCACAACATGTATTCTGATCTTCTGAGTTGTTCTGCTAAAGAATTTCAGAAACTGGTTGTATTAGTTTATTCTCACAGTGCTTTAAGGAACTACCTGAGACTGGGTAGTTTATAAAGAAAACAGGTTTAATGATGGACAGTTCTGCAGGCTGTATGGAGGTGTGGCTGGGGAGGCATCAGGAAACTTACAATCATGGTGGAAGGCGAAGGGGTAGCAAGTACATCTTCACTTGGTGACAGGAGAGAGAGAGTGAAAGAGAAAGTGCTACACACTTTTAAAGAAGCAGTTCTCGTGAGAACTCACTATCACAAGAACAGCAAGGGGGAAATCCAGCCTCTATGATCCAATCAGCTCCAACCAGGTTCCTTCCCCCAACACTGGGGATTATAATTCAACCTGAGATTTGAGTGGGGACTGAGAGTCAAACCTTATCACTGAGTTATCTAAGTCAGGCATTGCTCCATTTCCTGTGTGACAATTTTAGTACTCTGGACACCTGGCTGAGGCCCACTGACCTGCAGCAGCCTCCTCAGAACCCCCAATTCTTTCATTCTGCCCCTCATGATTCCAAAGTACTATCACCTGCTGACATCTATTGAACATATTTATTATACTTGTTTATTTTCTGTGTTCCCTCTCCCACAAATGGAAATCTCACAAGGCAGAGACCGTTGTCTGTTCTTTTCACTGAGAAGAGAATGTCAGGTACAAAGGATTGCTTACAGCATATAAGATGAGTGACAAGTATATGCTTATTTTGAGTGTCACTCTGTTTACTTCAACAGCTACGACCATGGTTTCACCTGTTGCCAGCAGCAGTTCACAGGGTCCCAAGCCAGGTAAGATGAACTACTTAAAATCACCAGCGGGAGGTATAAATATCTCATGGAAGTATATTATTATACATCCGATTATCACAATATTGTCAATTACACAAACAAGAACATTTAGAATGTTCAAGACATTTTTCCTCCTCCAGGAACACCAGGAAACTACATCACTGAAAGTGAAGTTAGTAAAGTGAATTTAAGTATCTTTCTTTTTTAAATTGAATTTAAGCTATTACTGTTTTTGAATAAGCTGCAGGGGAAAGGATAATCTGTAGCAAATCATCTGTCAATAGTTGGGGAAAAATTATTCATTGTTAATTTCCTTCGGAAACTAGAGCTCTTAGGAAAGGTCTTCTAGTGGTTCAGGAACCCACTGATGATTCCAGTATTATTTGTCCTATTAGCTCCTTTATTTTTCTCTTTTTAGGTACTTCTGGAGAATTCTCTGGGACAACCATTTCATCTGGAGGCTTCCACACAGGTAGTTGAATGGGAATGAGTTCCTCATCTGGAATGCATGATAACTTTGCAGAGCTGCAATAAAAAACTAGCACTGTGATAGTTTTCCACAGTATCTCAGATTCCCCAGACCTCTTTATTTTCTTCTTTTCTCAGAAGCCACAACTCTCACAGGAGGTAGGGGCAGTACTGGAACTGAATCCAGAGCAGGTGAGGCAGAGCAGCTCATGATTTGGGATTTACCGTGAATCATGACTCTCATAAGCATGACTTGTTTGGAAGTGGGCTTTCCTACAGAATATTTTGCATTTATTTCTGGACAATGCATCTTAGCACAAATAGTTCTGCCTTTAAATTAAATATTTTCCCAAAAATTTACCAATATCCTATTAGAAGTGAAATGTCTCTTGTAATTGTTCTGAGAAATTTCTCCTGTAATGTTGTATGTAAGTATGGCCAGTATATTAGTAGGAGTAAAAAACATTTGTGATCCAGGGAAGGAGAGATAATGTAAATGAATCCTAGAAATACTTGTAAATAGAGGTTTCCATGCCCTAAAAACAATA
Source organism: Mandrillus leucophaeus (assembly GCF_000951045.1). Lineage (NCBI taxonomy): Eukaryota > Metazoa > Chordata > Mammalia > Primates > Cercopithecidae > Mandrillus > Mandrillus leucophaeus. The sequence goes on along the minus strand of NW_012101304.1, from coordinate 245,453 downwards.
TAATTATTAGTGCTTTCTTGACATCTCAAATTGCCAGCAAACTTAATTTTTTGTGTTTCATTCCTGGCAGTAAATTGGTGAGTATGGAAAATTGTGTCTCTCCCTCTCATGGAATCTATATTGCTTCAAGCTGAAGAACTGGCCCCTCTGATTGCATTGAGAATTAAATGGTTCTGCAGGTTAACAGGGAACTCTTCAGAGCTCCTCTCATAATTAGATATCTCTTCCGGTGTTATTGTTTATGAGAGTAATTCCCTATCTGTTTCATGACCTTTGAATATTTTCCAAATATGTCTTTTCTGTTTTTCTGTCTCTCAGAGTCCACAACTTCCCTACAAGAAAGTGCAAAAACAAGAGGTGGAATAGCGACAGGTGAGCATTACTGGTTCATTGCACTCACTTGCTAATAAGATCCAAAAAAGCCTGTGGCTTGAAAAGTATCCAGACTCTCATTTCTCCCATATTAACATTGTTAGGAAAGTTCCTACCATTTTTCACTGACTAAATACAGAATCTCAAATTTCATTCTTATTTCTTGTGCTTGAACAGACTCTTCTATTGCCCCCCAAGGTAATCATGCAGCCATTTGACTGACAGTTACATAGAAAATCTAGAGTTAGCTTCTATCTCCCTATTCATGAAATCTTGAGAAAAGGAAGCCTAATAAGTTAAAAAAAATTGGGTAAATAGACCATGGGAAGAATATTATCTGAGAAGTGTACAGATTAGTTTTTGGCATTTAAAGGCCAGTTTGTTGAAATAATGAATAAGTATACAGCCTGTGTCCATTTATTTGCTTAATACTCTTTTCTCACGTCATAGTAATGAGGTAATGACCCCCCATTGCCCCATCCCTTTCTTAATAGCTACCAATGGGGCATTCTCTGGAAAGACTCTGGAACCTGGGAATGGTAACACAGGCAAGTCAAAAAGCACACAAGGAATGCTACACCATGGCTGCACAGGTGTAACATAACCTCCTAGGGTACTAGGGTAATGTAACCCTGTATTCCCCATACTGCAGACTTCATGCTTGCTTTCTTTTCTCTCAGAGGACACAAGTTCCACAGGAGGGGTCAGAGCCACTGGAACAGAAGCTCCAGGAGGTAAGGTTCACCAGTCCCAAACCTCAGGGTTCTCCTCATTGCCCTGTTGTGCTGAGGTGAACACATAAATGAGAATGGGGGCTAAGGAAAGGGGGTTACTTCTTGTCTAGAACACAACATATATTCTGACTATCCTGAGTAGTCCTGCTAAGGAATTCCTGCCACTTGGTCATCTAAGTTAGGCATTGCTTCACGGCCTGTGTGACAGTGTTAGTTCTCTGGACACCTAGCTGAGACCCACTGACCTGCAGCAGCCTCCACAGAACCCTGATTCTCCCCACTCAGGCCATCATGATTCCACAAAGCACTATCACCTGTTGCCATCTCTCTAACATGTTTATTACACTTCTTGCATATTTTCTATTTCCTCTCTCACAGACACAAATCTCACAAGGCAGATACTTTGTCTGTTCTCTTCACTGAGAGGATGATGTCAGGCACAGAGGAAATGCTTACAAAATATGAGATGAGCGACAGGCATATTCTCATGTAGAGAGTCACTGTTTACTTCACAGTTTCACTTGGTGTCAGCAGCAGTTTATTGGGTCTGAAGGAAGTCAAGGAGGCTACTTAAAACACCATGGAAATGTAAAAATACCGACATAAGTGTATTCTTAAATACCTGATTATCACACTATCACCAGTTATACAAATAAGAACATTGGAAATATCAAAATGTTTCCTTCTTTTTCTCGCTGGAATGGCAGGGAGCCACATCACTGGAAGTGGAATCAGTAAAGTGAAATTAAGCTTCCTTCTTTTTTTTTTTTTTTTTTTTTTTTTTTTTTTTTTGCTAGGGTGCAGTGGAAGGAATAGTCAGTGTGAGAACATTAAACAATAAGTTCACAAAAAATTATGGTGTATATTTTTTCTAAAATAGAAGTTTTCAAGAAAATTTTCCAATGGTTCAAGACCACAGTGCTGATTCCAGTACTGCTTGCTCTGTTAGCTCTTTATATTCTCATTTTAGGTACCTCTGGTAAATTCTCCGGGACAACCATTTCATCTGGAGGTTCCCACACAGGTAGTTCAATGAGAAGGAAATCTTCATTTTGCGTGCATGATAACTTTGTAGAGCTGCAGTCATAAAATAGCGCCTCAATGTTTTTTACTCATATCTCAAATTCCCCAGACCTCATGATTTTCCCCTTTCTTTCCTCAGAGGCCACAACTCTCGCAGGTAGCAGGGGCAACACTGAAAGTGAATTCAGAACAGGTGAGGAAGAGCAGCCCACAATTTGGGAGTTACCATGAATCATGACTCTCATGAGGATGACTTGCTTAGAAGTAGGCTTTCCTACAGAATATGAAATATGGATTTACAGACAATGTAACTGAGGCCAAATATATTTTTTAATTTAATATTTACCTATAAATATCCTAAAATCCTCTTTTTGAATGGGTTGACTCTTCTAGATGAGGTATAAATGGGATGTAATTGTTTTGAGAAATTTCCACATAATATAATGTATAAATATTTCCAGTGTAATAGTAGAGGTTAGAAAACAGTTTTGATTCCAGGAAGTAGAGATAACACAAATGAACTTTAAAAACATGCCTGTATAGATGTTTCCTTGCCTCCAAAGCAAGAGACATAATTATAGTATTAGGTCAATGGGGAGCAATTAGGAGTAATTAGTTCTGGTGTTTTGTAGCAGTGAGGTGCCTATGGTCAACAATATTATGGTGTACATTCAAATATCCTTGACAAGAAGGTTCTGAATGTTCTGCCCACAAAGCAATGATAAGTGAGATGAGGGATAAGCTAAATATCATGACTTGATTATTACATAATATATACATATATCAAAACCTCCCATACAACCCCCAGAAATATGTATACTTATATAAAAATTAGAAAGAAAAGTAAAAATAGATTAAATTATCATGAAATAAAGAATTTTTTGTCTTCTAGCTCTGGCAGTGTAATGGGTAAGTATGAGAGAAAACCACCTGTTTTGCTGTCATGGAATGTCAGGTGTAATCTCCAAATTTTGCCCCTTTGACTGCATTGGTAGTTTATTAATGAATGGGAAAACACATCAGAGTGGCAGCCAGAGAAAGTGACCTTTGACATCTTAAAGATGTAAACAGATTCCTTCTAGAGGCAGGTCTTCAGGAGACAAACAGGAGTCACTGTGGTGATGCCACTTCCCCTTGTGTTTCAGCCACCACTGGGGTAGTTCCTGCCACAACTGTTGCCCCTGGCCGTTCCAAGACAGGTAAGTCAACAGGTTGACATGGAATCTTCCACGTGCCCTCCCATAATTAGACATCTCCTTTGTATTATTTTTTGCAGGAGTAGCACCATATCTTCTCCACAATCCTTAAATATACTCCAGGTAACTCTTATCCCTTTGTCTCCCTTAGAGGCCACCACTTTCCTAGGAGTAAGTGGAACAACAAGCGTTGGAAGAGCCACGGGTGAGTGCTGCTAGGCTAAGACCTGTTATTCCTAATGACACCTTCAATAGTCTTCTGAAAATATCTGCATGATTTGTATATGCTATATTGAGAAAATTCATAAAAAAGACTAGACAGTCTCCTTATTTCCTGAGCTTACAAAGTCCCTCACTAAACCATCATGATGTCAAACCAATGACAGATAAATAAGTAATATGGGGAGAAAATTCTTATCTTTCCCCCAAAGAGAAGGACATGATAGTTGATAACTGTCTCAGTAAAATTGCTGTGGAAAGAAATGTTGCGTGGGACAAATATGAATTTCTTCTAGCACTGTGAGTTCAGAGTAATAGTTTGCTTCTAAGTGGGGATTTGAGATTCCTATAGAAACCAAGTGGAAATAGAGTTCAGCTAGTGACACCATCTCTTTCTCGTTGTAGGTATTACTGTTGTAGTCTCTGGAAAAACACTGAAACCTGGAAGTTACAAGACAGGCAAGTCTGAAAATACATGCAAAATCTGGACATGGGCACCTTTGTTGACATACTCTGCCCACAGCGCCGTGTGTACTCTCTCAAAAACTAGTCTTCACTCTTTCCTTTCTTTTCTCTCTCTTTCAGGGGCCACAACTTCCATGGTAGGGGGTGACACCAGCCAAGCAGAACGTCCAGGAGGTGAGTTTTTTACTCTGAGGCCTTGGTGCTTTTATCAAATCCCTGTTCTCTGCAGTGAAGACATTGATGTGAAGGTGGGCTGAGGAAAGGGACCCACATTTCCTCTGGGAACAGAGCATGCCAGAGTCACAAAGCTGGTTGTGTCTAGGAATTCCCTGCACTCATCTGGCTTATCCCTCTGGATTTCTAGCAGCCCAGGCTTGCAAAGCTAGTTATTATGTAGCAGGGATAAGGCAAGCTGCTGGATACCCCCCACCAATCAGGGCATACAATTTGCCTTTTATACAATTTGCCTTTTTCCCAAAGTGTTTACTAACATCTTTCACACTGACTTATTTATTATATTTCTTGTTCATTACTGGCCTCCAGCTGCTAGAATGTAAGGTGCATTAGGAGAAAGATCTTTGAACATTTTGCTGACTGATACATCCTAAGGTCCTAAACAATATTGCACAGAAGAGATGCTTAATAAATATTAGTGGAATGATGAAATAAATTATTTTGAAGTAGTTCATTCTATTTAATCGGTACAATTATAGTTTCACCGGAAGTCAGAATTCCAAGCCAGGTAGAATAGATTGAATAAAGTCATCACATGGCAATATTAGAGTTAGAGAGTTCTTTTTTAAACATGTGAATATCAAAATACCTCAAGTAATTGATGAGAAATATTCATAAAGATAGACGATAGTCTGCTTTTTTCTTCTTAACACATCATTGTCACATCAGGGAGCCCAGCTTCTGGAAGTTCAACAGGTGAGGGGGAGATAAAGTCTCCTTTCACATTCTCTGGGATCTATGGAAAGGGAATCCCAGAAGCAACAATGTTCAGTTGAGGGGCAAAGAAATAAAGGGGTAGTCATTCACGGTTCCTTTCCTTCCAAAACACATGTTCTTAGGAAAGGCCTCTAGTGGTTCAGGATCATATAACTTCTTTTACTATTCTTTGCTCTATTAGCACCTTCACTCTTCTCATTTTAGATACTTCTGGTGAATTCCCAGGAACAACCATTACATCTGGAGATTCCCACACAGGTAGTTCAACAAGAAGGAAATCCTCATGTTGAATGTATGATAACTTTTTAGAGCTGCAATCATAAAATAACTTTTTCCTTGTATCTTCAATTCCTTACACTTCTTGATTCTCTTTTTCCCGCAGAGACCACAGCTGTGACAGGAAGCAGGGGCAGTATTGGAACTGAATCCATAGCAGGTGAGCAGCAGGCCATGATTTGGGAGTTATTTGAATTACGACTTTTATTATTATGACTTGTTTAGAAGTGAACTTTCCTGCAGAACATTGTGCATTTTTTTTTTTAGGGAAAATGAATCTAAGCCTGAAGAACTTTTTTTTGCATTTAATGTTTTTTTCTTTTTTTAAATACACACAAATTACCAATAGTGTCTTTTGAATGTGATGCCTCTTGAATTTGTTTTGAGAAATTTCTCCTATAAGGTTATAAACACTTCCAGGGTTTTAGTATGAGCTTAAAACAGTTTTGTTCTTGGGAAGTAGAGACAAGGTAAACGAACCTTGAAATCATGCCTGGTAAAGGTTTCTATGACCCAAAGCAATACAAATAATAATTATTTTATGAATGTCTAAAATTCTCATTAAGCTTAATTTTTTTAAAGTAAAGCCAATGAATATGGGAGGAAACCACTTGTCTTCCTCTCATGGAATTCCAAGACTATTGCCACATGTTGAGAAATTGATCACTCTTACTAGTTTGATAATAAATTTGTTAATGAGAAAATACATCTGGCCTATCATCAGGGAAGAACCAGAAAAAGAGTTTTTTGGATATAATGATGATATGCTTAGATTCTTTCACCATAATGACCACAGTCCTCTTGATGTTTCATCTACCACTGGGATAACTTCTGGCACAATTCTTGCCCCTGGCAGTTCCAATACAAGTGAGTCTACAGGTTGTCAGGAAACTCTTCAAGGATCTTTACAGAGTTAGACGCCTCATTTGGTGCAATTCTGTCCATGAATAATATATCTGTTTCATGGCCTTTCAATATTTTCCAAATATGTCCTCTCTGTTTTTCTCTCTCTCAGAGACCACAACATACATTAGAGGAAGTGGGACCACAAGAAGTGGATTAGCCACAGGTGAGTATTGCATTCACCTGCCATTAATACCCCCAAAGGATTACAGACTGAAATGTATCCATGCTAATCATTTCTCCAATACTGAGGATTATTAAAGATAATCTTACCATTATTCATTGACTGAGGTTTCAGATTCTCAGATTTTGTTCTTATTTCCTCTGCTTTGAACAGCTTTGAACAGAAGCTGTGAGATAGAGTTAGCTTCTACCTCTCTAGTCCTGAACTCCAGAAGAAAGAAAGCCCAATAAGTAAAAAATTACTTGGTAAATATTTTGTCACATGTATATTTTATGAAGAATATGCAGATTACTATTAGACATAAAAAGCCCAGTTTATAGCCGGGCATGGTGACTCATGCCTGTAATCCCAGAACTTTGAGAGACCGAGGTGGGAGGATCACTTAAGCCAAGGATATTGAGACCAGCCTGGGTGATATGGTGAAACCCTGTCTCTACAAATAATAATAATCATAATAATAATAATACAAAAATTAGCTGGGCATGGTGGCATGTGCTTGTAGTCCCAGCTACTCGGGAGGCTAAGGCTGGAGGATGGCTTGAGGCCAGGAGGTGGAGGTTGCAGTGAGCTGAGATTGTGCCATTATGCTCTAGTCTAGGTAAGAGTGAGACTCTGTCTCAAAAAAAAAAAAAAAAAAAAAAAAAAAGAAAAAGAAAAAACAAATCCCAGTTTACTGAAATAATAAATAAGTATGCAAACTGTGTCTCTTTATTTGCTGATACTGTCTGCCCACTTCATGGTAATGAGGTACTGACCCGTGACTACTCTTTTCTTTCTTAGTAGCTACCACTGGGGCATTCTCTGGAAAGACTCTGGAACCTGGGAATGACAACACAGGCAAGTCCACAAGCACACAGGGAATGCTACACCATGCCTGCTCGGGTGACAGGCTCCTAGGGTTACATAACTCTGTACTCCCCATACTGCAGACTTCATTCGTGCTTTCTTTTTTTCTCAGAGGCCACAAGTTCCACAGGAGGGGTCAGGGCCACCGAATCAGAAGCTCCAGGAGGTAAGCTTCGTCAGTCCCAGATCTCAGGGTTCTCCTCATTTCCCTGTTGTGCTAAGGTGAACACATGAATGAGAATGGGGGCCAAGGAAAGGGGGTTACTTCTTGCCTGGAAGCACAACATGTATTCTGACCATCCTGAGTAGTCCTGCTAAAGAATTTGATTCACTGGCTTATGTATGTCAGGCATTGCTACATGACCTGTGTGACAGTGTTAGTTCTCTGGACACCTGGCTGAGGCCCACTGACCTGCAGCAGTCTTCTTGGAACCCTGATTGTCCCCGCTCTGCTCATCATGATTCCACAAAGCACTATCACCTGCTGCCATCTCTCAAACATATTTGTTATACTTCTTGTTTATTTCCTGTGTTCCCTCTTCCACAAATGTAAAGCACATGAGGCAGAGACTTTCCTCTTCTCACTGTCAGACACAGTGAAAATTCTTCTAGAATATGAGGTGAGTGACAGGCATATTCTTATGTAGAATGTCACTCTGGTTACTTCAATTGGTACCAACACAGTTGCCCTTGGTGTCAGCAGCAGCTCACAGGATTGCATGCCAGTTGGCATAGGCTACATAAAGACACTAAAGGAAGCTATAAACATCTATGTGTTTATTCTTAAAAACATGATAATCACAGGATTACCTGTTCCATAAAGGAAAACACTTAGAATGTTCAAGACTTTTTCTTGCTCCTAGATCACCAGAGAGCCAAGTCACTGGACATGAAATCTGTAAAGTGCGATTAAACTTTCTTCTTTCTAAATAGGCTGTGATGGAAGAAGTAGTCAGTAGCAAAACAATAGTCAATGCATTGGAGGGAAAACCATCATGGTTCATTTCCCTCTGAAACAGAGAATCTGAGGAAAGGTCTTCCAGTGGATCAAGACAGCATTGCTGTTTCCAGTGTTGTTTGTCCTATTAGTTCATTTCCCTCTGAAACAGAGAATCTGAGGAAAGGTCTTTCAGTGGATCAAGACAGCATTGCTGTTTCCAGTGTTGTTTGTCCTATTAGCTCCTTTGCCTTCTCATTTTAGGTACCTCTGGTGAATTCCCAGGGACAACATTTACATCTGGAGGTTCCCACACAGGTAGTTGAATGGGAAGGAAATCTGCATCTTGAATGCATGATGACTTTGTAGAGCTGCAGTCGTGAAAGAGTGACTCAATGCTTTTTACCAGTATCTCCCAGACCCCTTGATCCTATTCTTTCTTTTCTCAGAGGCCACAACTTTCACAGGAGGCAGGGGCAGTACAGGAACTGAATCCAGAGCAGATGAGGATGAGCAGCCCATAATTCGCATGTTACTATGAATCTTGACTCATTAGGATGACTTGTTTGGGAGTGACTTTTCTGCAGAATATTATGCATTTATTTAGGGATAATGAATCTTAGGCCCAGTAGAACTTCCTTTAGATTTTATAGTTTCTAAAACTTTGCCAATAGCCTCTTTTATACTGGGATATCTATTGCATTTGTTCTGAGAACTTCCTCCTGTGAGGTTACATAGAAACGTTGCCAGGGTATTACTAGGAACTATGAACAGTTTTGTTGTAGGGAAGAAGAGAAAACTTAAGTGAACCTTAGAAACGTTCCTAAAGACTGGTTTGATGACTTAGAAGCAAGAGAAATGTTTAGTATATTCTTGATGTGTAAGAGTCCCAGGAAAATTGTTTTTGTCTTCCATATTCTGGGAAGTAAAATGGTAAACATGGGGACCACCACCTGTCTCCTGATGGAAGACCAGAAATATTGCCTTAGGTTGAGGAACTCGACCTTCTGATTGTTTTGCTAGTAAAATGGATAACGATAATTATACAGGGTACCACCTCAGGAAGAATCAGTGAAAGTACCATTTATAAATAATTCAGATAGGCCTAGATAGTTTTTAGAGGCAGGCCTACAGGAAAGGGAAATGTTGATCATCATGGTGATCACACTCTTCCTTGTGTTTCAGCCACCACCAGGGCAGCTCCTGGCACAACTCTTGCCCCTGGCAGTTCCAACACGGGTGAGTCTGCAGGTTGCCAGGGAACCTTCAGAGCTCCTCCCATATTTCGATGTTCGATGTCTCCTCTGCTGCTGTTCTTTCAAGAAGTTGCATCATGTTCTTTTCATGGTCCTTAAATATTTCCTAATATGACTTCCCTGTTTTTCTGTCTCTCAGGGGCCACAGCTTCCCTAGGTGGAAGTGCAACGACAAGAGGTAGAATAACCACCGGTGAGCATTGCTGGGTCGTTGCACTCACTTTTAAAAAATATCCATTAAAGGTTATTGCTTGAAATATATGCATGTCACATATTTTTCCACATGGAACATTGTTAGGTAAAATCTTACCTTAAGATTAAGTATATCAGGTTGGTGCAAAAGTAACTGCAGGTTCGCTATTGAAATTAATAGCAAATCAGACACTCAAAAATAGCAATTCAGTGATAGCAAATCACAAACTCAAAATTTAATTTATTTATACACTTTAAGCAGACCGTCCCACTCGTTCCCAAGGTAATCATGCAGCCATTGGATAGTTATGTAGAGAATCTAGAGTGATAGCTGCTAGGAGCCTCTTCCTGAAATCTAGATAAACGGAGACGCAATAAGTTAAATTCCTTTGGTACTATACCGTGGGAAGGATATTATATGAGGAGTCTATGGATGACCTTTTGGGATTTAAAGCCCAGTTTCCTGAAATATTGAATAAGCATACAGATTTATCCATTTGTGAGGTTGTTATTCTCTGCCCACTTGATGATGACAAGGTACTGACCCGCGACTACCCATCTCTTTCTTAATAGCTACCACTGGGGCATTCTCTGGAAAGACTCTGGAGCCTGGGAACGACAACACAGGCAAGTTCAAAGCCACACAGGGAATGCTACACCATGGCTGCTTGGGTGACAGGCTCCTAGGGTTACATAACCCTGCACTCCCCATACTGCAGACTTCATTCTTGCTTTCTTTTCTCTCAGAGGCCACAAGTTCCACAGGAGTGGTCAGAGCCACTGGGTCAGAAGCTCCAGGAGGTAAGCTTCATCATTTTCAGACTTTGGGGTTCTTCTCACTGCCCTGTTGTGCTGAGGTGAACACATAAATGAGAATGGCGGCCAAGGAAAGGCGGTTACTTCTTGTCTGAAAGCACAATATGTATTCTGACCACCCTGAGTAGTTCTGTTAAGGAATTTCAGAAACTGGGCCATCTAAGTCAGGCATTGTCCCATGGCCTGTGTGACAGTGTTAGTTCTCTGGACACCTGTCTGAGGCCCACTGACCTGCAGCAGCCTTCCCGGAATACTGATTCTCCCCGGTCTGCTCATCATGATTCCGCAAAGTACTATAACCTCATGCCATCACTCAAACATATTTATTATACTTCTTGTTAATTTTCTGTTTTCCGTAAATCAAATGTAAATCACATGAGGCAGAGACCTTTCTTCTCACTGACAGGACTATCGGGCACAGTAGAAATGCATCTAGAATATAAGAGAAGTGACAGGCATATTCTTTTTTTTCTTTTTTCTTTTTTTTTATTACACTTTAAGTTCTAGGGTACATGTGCACAACGTGCAGGTTTGTTACATATGTATACATGTGCCATGTTGGTGTGCTGCACCCATTAACTCGTCATTTACATTAGGTATATCTCCCACTGCTATCCCTCCCCCCCGCCCTCGCAATAGGACCTGGTGTGTGATGATCCCCTTCCTGTGTCCAAGTGATCTCATTGTTCAATTCCCACCTAGGAGTGAGAACATGCAGTATTTGGTTTCTGGTTCTTGCGATAGTCTGCTGAGAATGATGGTTTCCAGCTGCATCCATGTCCCTACAAAGGACACGAACTCATCCTTTTTTATGGCTGCATAGTATTCCATGGTGTATATGTGCCACATTTTCTTAATCCAGTCGTGATAGGCATATTCTTACGTAGAATGTCAGTCTGTTCACTTCAGTAGCTACCACCACAGTTTCCCTTCCTGTCAGCAGCAGTTCACAGGATCCCATGCCAGTTGGCATAGGCTACAGAAAAACACTAAAGGAAGCTATAAATGTCTCCTATGTGTTTATTCTTAAAAACATGGTAATCACAGGATTACCTGTTCCACAAAGGAGAACACTTAGAATATTCAAGAGTTTCTCTTGCTCCTGGAACACCAGGGAGCCAAGTCACTGGACATGAAATCTGTAAAGTGAGTTTAAACTTCCTTCTTTTTGAATAGGCTGTGATGGAAGAAATAGTACCAAAAAAACAAAACAAAACAAAAGAAAACAAACAAAACAAAACAAAACAAAAAAACAAAACAAAACAAAAAAACAGTAGTGCATACATTGCAGGGAAACCTATTCATGGTTCATTTCCTTCAGAAACAGAGATTCTGAGGAAAGGTTTTCCAGTGGATCAAGGCAGCATTGCTGTTTCCAGTGTTGTTTGTCCTATTAGCTCCTTTACCTTCTCATTTGAGGTACCTCTGGTGAATTCCCTGGGACAACAATTACATCTGGAGGTTCCCACACAGGTAGTTGAATGGGAAAGAAATCCTCATCTTGAAAGCATGATGACTTTGAGGAGCTGCAATCACAAAATAGCAACTCATGCTTTTTACCAGTGTCTCCCAGACCTCTTGATCCTATTCTTCCTTTTCTCAGAGGTCACAACTTTCACAGGAGGCAGGGGCAGTACAGGAACTGAATCCAGAGCAGGGGAGGAAGAGCAGCCCATAATTCACATATTACCAGGAATCTGGACTCTCATTAGAATGTCTTGTTTGGGTGTGGACTTTTCTGCAGAATATTATGCATTTATTTAAGTATAATGCATCTTAGGTCCCACAGAATTTTCTTTAGATTTTACTGTTTATAAAACTTTACCAGTAGCCTCTTTTAAAGTGAGATTTCTGTTGCATTTGTTCTGAGATGTTTCTCCTGTGAGGATACTTGGAAATGTTGCAAGGGTATTACTAGGAACTATAAACAGTTTTTATCTAGGGCAGAAGAATTAACTGAAATGAGCCTTAGAAACATACCGAAATAGTGGTTTTCAAACCTCAGAAGCAACAGAAATGTAAAATATATTCTTGATGCGTAAGAGTCCCAGGAAAATTGTTTTTGTCTTCCACCTTCTGGGGAGTAAAGTGGTAAACATGGGCGCCACCACCTGTCTCCTGATGGAAGACCAGAAATATTGCCTTAGGTTGAGGAACCGGACCTTCTGATTGTTTTGCTAGTAAAATGGATATGGAGAAAATATACAGGACATGACATCAGAGAGGATCATGGAAAGTACCATTTATAAATAATTAAGGTAGATCTGGGTAGTTTTAGAGGCAGGCCTACAGGAAAGGGAAAAGTTGATCACCATGGTGATCCCACTTTTCCTTGTTTCAGCCACCGCTAGGGCAGCTCCTGGCACAACTCTTGCCCCTGGCAGTTCCAACACGGGTGAGTCTGCAGGTTGCCAGGGAACCTTCTGAGCTCTGCCCGTATTTCGATGTTCGATGTCTCCTCTGGAGCTGTTCTTTCAAGAAGTTGTATCATGTTCATTTCAGTTTTATTGAATATTTCTTAATATGCCTTTCCATTTTTCTGTCTCTCAGGGGCCACAGCTTCTCTAGGTGGAAGTACCAAAACAAGAGGTAGAATAACCACCGGTGAGCATTGCTGGGTCATTGGACTCACTTTTTAATAATATCCATTAAAGTTTAATGCTTGAAATGTATGCATGCTACCCATTTCTGCAACATTGAGCATTGTTAGGTAAAATCTCACCTTCATTCATTAATTATATTAGGTTGTTGCAAAAGTAACTGTGGTTTTGCTATTGAAAGTAAGAGCAAATCAGGAACTCAAAATTAGCAAATCAGTAATAGCAAATCAGAAACTCAAAATTTAATTTCTTTCTATACTTTAAGCGACCCTCCCACTAGTTCCCAAGATAATCATGCAGCCATTTGATAGTTATATAAAGAATCTAGGGTGGTAGCTGCTAGGACCCTGTTCCTGAAACCTGGAGAAATGGAGACTCAATAAGTAAAAGTTCCTTTGGTACTATACCATAGGAAGGATATTAAATGAGGAGTATATGGATGACCTTTTGGGATTTAAAGCCCAGTTTCCTGAAATATTGAATAAGCATACAGATTTATCCACTTTGAGGTTATTCTTTGCCCACTTGATGATGACAAGGTACTGACCCACGACTACCCATCTCTTTCTTAATAGCTACCACTGGGGCATTCTCTGGAAAGACTCTGGAGCCCGGGAATGACAACACAGGCAAGTCCACAAGCACACAGGGAATGCTACACCATGGCTGCTCGGGTGACAGGCTCGTAGGGTTACATAACCCTGTACTTCCCATACTGTAGATGCCATCCTTGCTTTCTTTTCTCTCAGAGGCCACAAGTTCCACCAGAGGGGTCAGGACCACCAGATCAGAAGCTCCAGGAAGTAAGCTTCATCAGTCCCAGCCTTCAGAGTTCTCATCATTGCCGTTTTGTGCTCAGGATAACACATAAATGAGAAACGGGGCCAAGGAAGGGGCTTAATTCTTGTCTAGAAGGTCAACATGTATTCTGGCCAACCTGAGTAGTTCTGCTAAGGAGTTTCAGACACTGGGTTATCTAAGTCAGGCATTGTCCCATGGCCTGTGTGACAGTGTTAGTTCTCTGAACACCTGTCTGAGGCCCACTGACCTGCAGCAGCCTCCCCAGAACCCTGATTCTCCCTGCTCTACTCATCACCACTCTGCATAGCACTATCACCTGCTGCCATGTCTCGAACATATTTATTACACTTCTTGTTTATTTCATGTTTTCCCTCTCCCATAAACGTAAATCACATGAGGCAGAGACCTTTGTCTATTCTTTTCTCTGAGAAGAGGATGTCAGGCACAGAGGAAATGCTTCCATAATGTGAGATTGGTGACTGGTATATTCTTATGCAGAGTGTCACTATGTTTAGCAGCTACCACCACAGTTTCATTTGGTGTCAGCAGCAGTTCACAGGGTCCAAAGCAAGGTAGGATGAACTACTTAAAATCAGCAGGGGAAGGTATAAATATCTCATAGTAGGGCATTGCTCAGCATCTGATAAGCACAATATCGCCAGTTACCGATATGAGAACATTTAGAATGTTCAAGTCTTTTTCTCTTTCCTGGGAGCACAAGGAAAGCACAATATTTGAAGTAAAATCAAGAAAGTGAAGTTAAGCTTCCTTTTTCAGTAGAGTACAGGGGAAGGGATAGTCAGTATAAAAACATTAGTAAGTTGGCAAAAAAATTATTCGTGGTTCATAATTTCTGAAACAAGTTTTCAAGAAAGGTCTTTCAGTGTTTCAGGACCACATTGCTGATTCCAGTACTGCTTGCTCTATTAGCTCCTTTACTTTCTCATTTTAGGGACTTCTGGTAAATTCTCTGGGACAACCATTTCATCAGGAGGTTCCAACACAGGTAGTTCAATAAGAAAGACATCATCATCTTGCATGGGTGATAACTTTGTAGAAATTCAGTAATAAAATAGCAACTCAGTACTTTTTACCAGCATCTCAAATTTCCTAGACCTCTTGATTCTTCTCTTTCTTTCCTCAGAGGCCACAACTCTCACAGGAGACAGGAGCAGTACCAGAAGTGAATCCAAAACAGGTGAGGATGGCAGCGCAAGATTTGGGAGTTACCAAGAATCATGATTTTCAGGATGACTTGTTTGGAAGTAGGCTTTCCTACAGAATATGAAGTAGTTTATTTAGGGGCAATCTGTCTAAGGACAAATATATTTTTTAATCTAATATTTTCCTTAACCTTTTAATATACACTTTTCAAATGGGTTGACTCTTCTAGTTGGGGTGTAAATGGAATGTAATTGTTTTGAGAAATTTCCCTATAACATTATATTGAAATATTTTCAGCATAGTAGTAGGAACTAAAAGCAGTTTTAACCCTGGGAAGTAGAGGTATATGAATCTTGGAGTCATGCCTACATAGATTTTTTTGCCCTAAAGTGATAGAAATAATTAGTAATAAGTCAATGGGGACAAAATCACAATTAGATAGCAGGCATTAGTTCTGGTGGTCTATAGTGTAGTGGAGTGCCTACAGTAAGCAGTATTATAGTATATATTTGAAAATACCTTGAAGAGAGATGTATCAGTCCATTTTCATGCTGCTGATAAAGACATACGTAAGACTGCATAGTTTATAAAGAAAAAGAGGTTTAATGGACTCACAGTTCCACGTAACTATGGAGGCCTCACAATCATGGTGGAAGGCAAAAGGCATGACTTACATGGCAACACGCAAGAGAGAGCTTGTGCAGGGGACCTCCCCTTTATAAAACCATCAGATCTTGTGAGACTTGTTCACTATCACAAAAACAGCAGGAGAAAGACCCACCCCCATGATTCGAATATCTCCCACCGGGTCCTCCCATGACACATGTGAATTGTGGGAGCTACATTTCGAGATGAAATTTGGGTGCGGACACAGCCAAAGCAGATCAAGAGGATTCTAAATTTTCTTACCACAAAGCTATGATAAATGTCAGAGATTATGGTTATGCTAAAGACCATGACTTGACTATTCTGCAATGTATGTACATCTATATCAAAACCTCGCACTAGAAATATGTAAAATTATATGTCAATTAAAAATGTAATTAGAAATAGATACAATTATTATAAAGCAAATGTTTTTTGTCTTCTATTCCTGGCAGTGAAATAGGTAAATATGGGAGAAAACTGTCTGTCTCGTTGTCATGGGATGTCAGCTATAATGCCCCAACTTGGTAGTTTATTAATGAATGGGAAAACACATCAGAGTGGCAGCCAGAGAAAGTGACCTTTGACATCTTAAAGATGTAAACAGATTCCTTCTAGAGGCAGGTCTTCAGGAGACAAACAGGAGTCACTGTGGTGATGCCACTTCCCCTTGTGTTTCAGCCACCACTGGGGTAGTTCCTGCCACAACTGTTGCCCCTGGCCATTCCAAGACAGGTAAGTCAACAGGTTGACATGGAATCTTCCACGTGCCCTCGCATAATTAGACATCTCCTTTGTATTATTTTTTGCAGGAGTAGTACCATATCTTCTCCACAATCCTTAAATATACTCCAGGTAACTGTTATCCCTTTGTCTCCCTTAGAGGCCACCACTTTCCTAGGAGTAAGTGGAACAACAAGCGTTGGAAGAGCCACAGGTGAGTGCTGCTAGACTAAGACCTGTAATTCCTAATGACACCTTCAATAGTCTTCTGAAAATATCTGCATGATTTGTCTATGCTATATTGAGAAAATTCAGAGAAAAAGACTACACAATCATTATATTGCCTGCTTATTTCCTGGGCTTACAGGGGCTTTCATTAAAGCATCGTAACATAAAACCATGACAGATAAATAGGTAATATAGGGAGAAAATTCCAATTTCCCCGCCAAAAAGAAGGACATGATAGTTAGCTGGGAACTGTCTCAGTGAAACTGTGTGGAAAGAAGTATTGCACGGACAAATACGAATTACTTCTAGCACTGCAAGTGTCAGAGTAATAGTTAGCTTCCAAGTGGGGATTTGAGATTCCTATTCAAATCAGTGGACAAACTGTTGAACTAGTGACACCATCTCTTTGTTATTGTAGGTATTACTAGCGTAGTCTCTGGAAAAACACTGAAATCTGGAAGTTACAAGACAGGCGAGTCTGAAAATACATGCAAAATCTGGACATGGGCACCTTGGTTGACATACTCTGCCTGCAGCACTGTGTATGGTCTCCCAAACCTTAATCTTTGCCCCTTCTTTTCTTTTCTTTCTCAGGCGCCACAACTTCCATAGTAGGGGGTGACACCAGCCAAGCAGAACGTCCAGGAGGTGAGCTTTTTACTCTGAGGCCTTAGTGCTTTTATCAAATCCCTGTTCTCTGCAGTGAAGACATTGATGTGAAAGTGGGCAGAGGAAAGGAGCCTGCATTTCCTCTGGGAATATAACATGCCAGAGTCAAAACCTGGGTGTGCCTAGGAATTCCCTGGCCTCACCTGACTTATCCCTCTGGATTTCCAGGAGCCCAGGCTTGCAGAGCTAGTTATTATGTAGCAGGGATGGGGGTGAGCTGCTGGATAACCCCTGCTTATCAGGGTCCCTGACCCTTTTATACAATTTGCCTTTTTCCTAAAGTGTTTACTAACATCTTTCACACTGACTTCTTTGTTACATTTATTGTTCATTGTTGTCCTCCAGCTACTAGAATGTAAGGTGCATTAGGAGAGAGGTCTTTGAACATTTTGCTCGCTGATACATCCCAAGGGCCTAAAACAATATCACATGAAAGAGATATTTAATAAAGCTTAGTTGAAAGGTGAAATGTTTTATTTGAAGATTTTTTCACTCCACTTTCTTTAATAGGTACAACTGTGGTTTCAGCTCGAGTCAGCAGCAGTTCACAGAGCTCCAGACCAGGTAGGAAGGACTAAATACAGTCCTCATATGCTAGGATTAGAGTTAACAAGTTCTATTTTCAAATTCTCAGTATCAAAACGCCTGAGGTAATTGATGAGTAAAATTCAGAAAGATGAATGTCATCTGCTTTTTTTTTCTCCTGAAGGTACCTCTGTCACACCAGAGAGCTCAGCATCTGAAAGTGAAACAGGTGAGGAGGAGATAGGGTTCGCATCCACATTCAGTGTGCTCTATGGAAAGGGAACCCCAGTAGCAACAGTGATGGATAGGTGGGCCAGAACATGAAGTGGTAGTCGCTTATAGTTTATTTCCTTACAAAATAGAGGCTTTCAGGAACGTTCTTCCAGTGGATTAAAGCCACATAGCTACTTCTACAACTGATTTAGGAGGTAATGCCATGTTGATCCCTTTCTTTTTCCACTGTTAGTTACTACAGAAGAATTCTCTGGGACAACTGCTATATCTAGAACGTCCCACACTGGTAGGTTGATAAGCAGGAAATCTCCATGTTTAACCATATAATCTAGTTTTAGAGCTGCTTTGATGAAATACCAACCTCATTCTTTTCCCAATATCCCAAATTCTGATCTCACCATTCATCACTTCCTCCCCCAGAGGCCACAACTTTAATAGAAGGCCGCAGCATTCCTCCATCTGGATCCAGCCCAGGTGAGAATGAGCAGAGCACAGCTTAGGGTTTAGCATCCATTGTGACTCTCCGTAGGCTCATCTTTTGGGAGTGTGTTTTCCTGGGTAGTGGTTTGCATTTACTTTCAGTGTTTTCTCACACTGAACATATTCTGGAAAACTCTTAAAACCAACATCTAGCACCACAGCTGTAACTTTCTAAAGAGGGGCTGGTGGTGCAATCAGCGTGAGAGATTTCTCCTGCAAAGTCATACATACCACTATGGTGTAGGGGAGCTGGAAAACAGTGTATTTCTGGAAAGAAAACAATATAAGTTCTAGAAGCAGGCATACCCTATATAAAAGTTTTCTCACTCAAAAAAGCAATAATGATGTGAAATATTTTCCAGTGTTCTTGGCACATGAAAACATTGTTCTGGTTTTCATCCCATGGCAGGCACCACGGCAGCCTCAGGAGGCCAAGCAACTGGGAGCCTGACCAGTGAAGGGGAGAGAAAACCACCCCGTTTCCTTGTCTGGGAGTGAATGTATGAAATTCAGTGGAGGGACCTCAATTTGGGCACATTACTATTTCCACTGCTTTGTTAATGCTATGGGTCACAGCAAAGGCATACAATTCTCAGTTCATCAGGAAGCAGTGAAAGGGCTCTTTGATATAACAAAGATACGCCCAGATTCCTTCTGGAGGCAGGTCTTCAGAAGACAAACACAAGTCACTGTGATGATCTCAGACCCTTTGTGTTTCAGCCACCACTGGGGTAGCTCCTGGCACAACTGTTGCACCTGGCAGTTCCAACACAGGTGGGTCCCTGAGGTGGCACATTCCTCCACGAGTCCATCTATGACAAATTCTCCTCCAGTGTTACCCTGGGTAGGAGAGCTACCATAGGTTTTCCATGGTGTTGAAATATTGTTCATCACTTCTGTCCTGTTTTCCTCTTTCTCAGAGGCCACAACTTCTGTAGGAGAAAGAGAAACAACAAAAGCTGAAATAATCACAGGTGAGCTCTGTTAAGGTATTAACTATTCCTGAAACCTTCCCAAGAATCTGGCCTGAAATACGTAAATACTTTTTGAATTCCCCAGAATTGGCATATTAAGGAAAATCTAACAGATGTCCAACATTTGACATCAATAAATACAGTACAGACCTTTCCAATTTTCCTCCTTATGTCTTGCACCGTGGGTCTAAGGATCCTTCAACACAGCATCATGAGACCCATTCCCTGACAGTTACATAGATGATTTGGGCCCAAGTGTACATTGCTATCATTAAAACGTAAGAAAGGGACTAGTGGTGGAAGACTTTCTCTCAGAACAAATCACAGTAAACTTGCTCAGGGAATGATATGTTCCATGGGCAAAGTGTGGATTCACTCTCAAAACTAAAGTCCAGAAAAATTAATTTCCTGGTATATTAAAGAAACAAACATTTAATTTGTTTTATTATTAAGAGTCCATGTCCGTTAAATTAAGGACCACAAATTAACCAATTACAATCCTTTCTAATTTCAGGTACTACTGAGGGCATCTCTGGGAAATCTCTGGAAGCTGGAAGTGCCCACACAGGTCAGGAATTCTGAATGTGGCCTCTTGGGCAATACAGCTTATGGGAGGCTCAGAATGTCCTGTGCAGCCTTTTTTTTTTAAAAAAAATTATTTTTTATTTTATTTTTCCATAAGTTATTGGGGTACAGGTGGTATTTGGTTACGTGAGTAAGTTCTTTAATGGGGATTTGTGAGATTTTGGTGCACCCATCACCTGAGCAGTATACACTGCACCCTATTTGTAGTCTTTTATCCCTTGCCCCCTCCCACTCTTCCCCCTACCAAGTCCCCAAAGTCCATTGTATCATTCTTATGCCTTTGCGTCCTCATAGCTTAGCTCCCACATATCAGTGAGAACATACGATGTTTGGTTTTCCATTCCTGAGTTACTTCACTTAGAATAATAGTCTCCACTCTCATCCAGGTCACTGCAAATGCTGTTAATTCTTACCTTCTGTTCCTTTCTCTCTCAGAGGCCACAACTTTCCCAGGAGGCAGTGGGACCACTCAAGCAGGACCACCTGGAGGTGAGCTTTTCAGGCAGAGGCCTGAGGCTCTCATCATCTCTCAATTTTGGTGGCTGCACTAACAAATAATATGAAAGCATTTGAGGAGAAGTCAGCATTCTCTGAGGCCATATTATGTCATAACAGTCTGAAAAGTTATTCTGCTTATAAATTCCATGACCTCAGATGTCTCAGCCAGGCTATCTCCAGTATCCTAGCCTATGGAGACATTTTTGTCTGATATGAGGATTGACAGTATATTACATGCATTCCAACCCTCCAGGACTTCCAGTCTTCCTTAGCCAGTTTACCTTTCCACCCACAGCTTGACACTTTCTTTTCTTTTTCTTTTTCTTTTACTTTAAGTTCCGGGATATGTGCAGGTTTGTTACATAGGGATACGTGTGCCATGGTGGTTTGCTGCACCTATTGACCCATCCTTTAATTTGCCTTGGCATGTGATGTTCCCCTCCCTGTGTCCATGCGATCTTGTTGCTCAACCCCCTACTTAAGAGTGAGAAGAAGCGGTGTTTGGTTTTCCGTTCCTGTGATAGTTTGCTGAGGATGATGGCCTCCTGCTCCATCCATGTCCCTGCAAAGGACATGATCTCATTCCTTTTTATTCAGCTTGACATTTTTCTACTTTAATTATACATGATGCTTATTTTCTGTATCCCCTCACTAGAAAGCTTCATAAAGTCAAGTGATTATTAAAATGCCCTCAAGTTGTATGAAAGAGTTCTACTTATAAAGATAAAACCATGCTTTGTTTCTCCTGTAGGCACTTCTGTCACAGCAGGGGGCTATGTCTCTGGAAGGCAAACAGATTTAAAGGACTATTCTCCCCTTGCCTTGTAGTAAAAGGGAAACCCAGTAGCCACACATCTATCCCATGTTGGCCTGGAAAACCCAGTGCTAAGCAGCTGTTCATTTTTATTCTATAGAAACAGTGTACTCAGGAATGGGCTTCCAGTGCTTTCGGGCCACATTGATGCTTCCAAGCTTAGTTGGGGAGATAATACTCTATAGTTTCATTTTCCTTTTTTGCATTTTAGGTACCACTGGAAAATTATCTGGAACAACCATTATATCTGAAACTTCCACCACAGGTAGTTTAACAGGAAGGAAATGCCTCTTATTTAATGTCACATGTCACAGTATCTCTTTTAGGACGGCTATGATAAAATAACACCCCCAAATCCCCTCCAGTATTCCAAATTCCCAGACTTCACTATTCTACTCTTCCCCTCAGAAGCCACAACTTCCACTGTAGGGAGTGGCACTAGTGGAACTGAACTCAAAACTGGTGACAATAAACAGCCCATACTTTGACCTCATAAGGATTAGTACTCTCAAGCTTTCCTTGAGAGAGTTGTGTTTCATTTAGAGACATTGCAAGTAATTCAAAATAGGATTGCTGTTATTTATTTGTTAATTTATTTGGAAAAACTACCAGTCCTAGAATTGAGCCTCCCTTCACCAAGTTGGATGACAGGATGGGATTTTTCTATTGAGTTACAACTCTCACCAGCATTTGAGCTGGAAACCAGAAAGTTTTCTGTGTGAATGTGCATGAAGTAGAAAAGAGCCTCATGGAAACAGGGAGCATGCATCCATAATTGTGTAGCTAACAATTGGCTTGTCCAACATTTTCTCCTATATCTGAAGTTTCAACACATTTAAACCTTTCTTCCCTCCTCTTTCTATCTCACAGCAGGCATCACTGCAGCAACAGGGAAGCAAGCAGGTGAGCATTGGGAAAATGCATCTAGTTTTTCTTTTGTCAAATTTTCAGTTGTGTTTGTACTTGAAACACTGTCTCTCTATCTCCTTTATTATGAACTGTTGAAAGCAGTAAATACATTAATTTTTCCACCTTCCTTGTGCTCAGAGAAAGAGATTTCTGTTATGGCAAATGCATACAGAAACACAGCATATCCCTTTTAGATTCGGGTCCTCATTTGACTTACTCATTCACTGTGATCACTTCAGTTTCTTTGTGTTTCAGGTATCTCAGCGGTAGCTCCTGCCACAACAGTTGCCCCTGGAAGTTTCAGCACAGGTGAGTCTACCATGTGGTGGGGAATCCTTTCATGGGTGCTTTGCTACAGTAACATGTCTTTCCTTTTGGTGCTTCTATGCAGGAGCTCCACCATTGCATTCCATGCCCCCTGAATCTTTTCCATTTGTGTCTTTCTTCTCCCAGCAGTGACAGCTTCTCCTGAAGCAACAGGAGTGACTGGCGTTACAACTGCAAGTAAGAACTGACAATCCACTACCTCCTTCCCAGTAGGTCACATTGCCTCAATCACATCTACCATTTGTACTTCCTGTGAAGAGCATTTTTGTTGGGAAAAAACACAATTCCAAATAGGCAAGATTTTACCAATACGTAAATGTCAGACACTCAAATGCTTTTATCTTCCTTTCCTCTGCTTCAAGGAGACTTCACCATGGAGCTAAGGCACTGAGCATCAGTTGTGTGATTGGAGAGAAAGGTCTTTCTTTCCCTCGGTGATATATAAAGGAAATAATAGCCACTAACATTTTCCTCATTAAATATTCTATAGAAATTGTGCGTGCAAAACATAAAGATTAACTCCTGGTCTAGAAACCTCTGAAAGAGCTTGCTGACACATTAACAAAACAGAGTTCCCTGAGCCCATCAAAGGTCGTTTTCTTTTCATTATGTGTAAAGAATAAAAATATTGATTCCTATCACTCTGAGTTCCAATGTGGTAGCCACTGGCAAAACTTTTATACATGAAAAGTCTAATACTTAAAGCAATAAATAATGATGATTATAGTAATAAGCACGTTGATCATTTATGAGTTCCTTACTATATCTACTTTTTTAATTAGAGGTTTACATATCTTATTCCAATTAAGAAATACCTAAGGTCCAATTAAGAAGATAAATTTACAAGTGATGTATCTCTTGGTTTTAACAATTAAACTTATATATTTATGGTTTTCATTACTTTTAAAGTCAGAAGGCCTTCTTTTCTGACTTAATAGAAAGTGTCCAGACATTTTGAATTGAGGTTATCTCATATAATGACATCAGCTTAGCTCATCCCTCTTTCTTAATACGCAATTAATTTTGGTTTTCTTCAAGAGACCACAACTTCCCTAGGAGGAAGGGACAGCCCTGGAGCAGAAATAAAATCAGGTAAAGACTTTGAGGTATTTATGTTTATTGTTGTATTTTGATAAATTTCATAGAGGAAATTTTTTAATGAGTTTTTAATTTGGAAATAAATTGAAATTGCAGAAAATTATCACAGATAATGTGGAGAATCCCTTTAGTATGGAGTGTGGTTTTAAATTTCCTTTGAGGCTATAATATTTCAAGGAAACAGAGTTTCTTCTTGGATTTGAATTTGTAAACTCTTGAGCCCAAAGTTCCTAAAGTCTTTCCCTTCGGGAGACTAACCTCAGAGTTCTAGGTTGCTGGAGAGGAGGGTTGCAATAATAGCTCTGGCTTTGAAGTGGTTTTCCCTTTGAAAAGAGCATAGTCTGTAAAACATTAATGTCCTGTTCATAGATGAAAATTTAAGATTTTCTTTCTCCTTTCCTCTTCTTTCCTTCTCCTCTTCTTCTCCTAATCTCTTTTCATGTGGAGCCACCACTGGAGCACCAGGAAGTAGGACAGGTAAACTTGGGGAAAGCCTTTCATAAGACCTCCAACACTGGCATAATAATAATCATTATGATGAAGGCAGGGATATTGCTTACTGCATTAACCTTGACCTTGTAAAGAAACACAATGAATCTGAAACATGGTTGTCCTTATGTCAGTTATAAGTCCAGGAAGTGTTTTTTCTTGCTTCAAAGTCACAAATAGACCTACTGTTGGCCACATGTTTCTAAGGGTCACAAAAGAGTTCCCATGTAGATCTTTCTCTTTTCTTTCCTACCTAGGCACAGCTGGAGTGCTCTCTGCTACAACAGTCTCCCCTGGGAGCTCCAACTCAGGTAAAGCACCAGACTGGGAGGAACCACTGCTTGGAAAGGGCTCCTCAATGAGGTGTCTGCTTGGGTGATCCTACCGTGTTTTTTCAGATACTTCTAATCTTTGCCCTCACTGCTGTTCTTTGTCCCTGTTTTGCAGAGGCCACAACTTCTGTAGGAGAAAGTGGAAAAACAGGAGCTGAAATAATCACAGGTGAGCTCTGCTAAGGAACTAAGTTTACTTTGTTATAATTTCCCATGTCTCAATAGAAATATGGCAAAAGTTTTTAAATTTTCTATAGTTGGCATATTAGGCAAAAATTTAGCAGATGTTCAATATTTAATGTCAATAAATATAGTTCAGATACTTCAACATTTTCCCCTTATATCTTTTGCCTTGGGTCTCAGAACCCTTCATCCGGGCATCATGGGGCCTATTCCCTGATGGTTATATAGGTGACTTTGGCCCAAATCTATCTTTCTGGACCGAAATTCTAAAAATAAAAACTCAGTGGCAGAGGACTTTCTCTGTAAACTTGCTGAGGGAATTATATGTTCTATGGACAATGCATGGATCAACTCTTAAAAATAGAAACTCCAGAGTAATAAATTTTCTGTTTTATTAAAGAAAAGATTTTTTTTTTTTCATTAAGAGCCTCTGCCCATATCATGAGGAGCAATAAACTGACCAACTGACCTCAATCCTTTCTTTTTTCAGGTACTACTGAGGGCATCTCTGGCAGAACTCTGGAGGCTAAAAGTGCCCCCACAGGTCAGGAATTCTGAACGTGGCCCTTTGGGAAATACAGGTTATGGGACCCTAGAATGTCCAGTGCAGTCTTCATACCTCTAATTCCTTTCTCTCTCAGAGGCCACAACTTTCCCAGGAGGAAGTGGAACCACCCGAGCAGGACCAACCAGAGGTGAGCTTGTCAGGCTTAGGCCTGAGGGTCTCATCATGTCTCTAGCTGGTAGCTACAGAGAACATGTAGTGAAGGCATTTGAAGCAGGGGCCTGCATTTTATTCTGGGTCATATGGTGTCCTGTCAACCTGGTCAGTTATTCTGCTTTTGAATTTCATGACCTTAGATAGTCAGCCAGGCTGTGTGCACTATTCTAGCTTATGGAGACATTATTTTTTCTCATAAAAGATATTTAAAAACGTTTCATATATTTTAGCCTTTCAGGACTTCCTATTCCCCTACCGAGGTTGCCTTTCCACTCACATCTTGATACTTTTTAAATCATTTTTCTCATATACTTACACATGATGTTGATTTCCTCTCTCTCCTCACACTAGAAAGCTTCATGAAGACAACTGATTATTAAAATTCCTCAAGTTGTATCACACAGTGCTGCTTATAAATATAAAACAATGATTTTTTCATCCTGTGTGCACCTCTGTCACACCAGGGGGATATATTCCTAGAAGGGAAACAGGTCAGGTTGATTTAAGCCCTATTTTTCTCTTGCCTCATAGTGAAAGGGAATCCCAGCAGCAACACATCCATCCCATGTTGGCCTGGAAAATGAAGTGCTAGGAAGTTGTTCGTTTTCCTTTCTCTATAGAAATCGAGTGTTCACAGGAGAGGGTTTTAGTGCTACATTGATGCTTCCAAGCTTAATTGGAGACAAACTGCTCTATTCCTTTATTTCCTTTCCTTTTTTTTTTTTTTTTCATTTTAGTTACCACTGGAGAATTGTCTGGAATGACCTTTATATCTGGAAGTCCTAACACAGGTAACTTAACAAGAAATGCCTCTTATTTTAATGTCAGATGTCATGATTTTTTAAAGCCTCAGATAAAGTAATATCCCAATATCTTCTTCCAGTATTCTAAATTCCCAGTCTTTTTCATTCTCCTCTTTCTTCCATCAGAGGCCACCACTTCCACAGAAGAGACTGGTACTTCTGGAACTGGATTCAAAACTGGTGAGAAGAAACATCCCGTGATTTGACGTCATAAATATTAGGTCTCCCAAGCTTTTCTTGAGAGAGTTTGTGTTTGTATTATTTAGGGACACTGCAAGTGATTCAAAATAGATTTGCTGGTGGAGGTATGTTTTTTTTTGAAAATCCACTAATTCTAAAATGGATCATTACTGCTTCATTTCTGAGGATATGATGCATTTCTCCATTTATGTTACGACTCCTGCTAGCAGTTTAGGTGGAATTCAGAAAGTTTTCAGTGCATGTGTGTGAAACAGAAAAGACCT
Source organism: Mandrillus leucophaeus (assembly GCF_000951045.1). NCBI lineage: Eukaryota > Metazoa > Chordata > Mammalia > Primates > Cercopithecidae > Mandrillus > Mandrillus leucophaeus. The sequence goes on along the minus strand of NW_012101304.1, from coordinate 218,817 downwards.
CTATGGAACCAGGACACATACATTTAACATGTATATTTGAACAAAAATGCTGACTCAGTATTTTCTCCTACCTGTGTAGCTTCAATACATTTAAACTATTTTTCCTCCTCTTTCTATCTCACAGCAGGCATCACTGCAGCAACAGGGAAGCAATCAGCTGAGCATTGGGAAAATGCATCTAGTTTCACTTTTATCACCTTTTCAGTTGTGCTTGTTCTTGGAAACATTGTATCTTCTTTTGTTATGAATTGTTGAAAGCAGGCAGATACACCAAGTTTTCCACCTGCCTCCTGCTCAGAGAAAGAGGATTCTGTTATGGCAATTAAATACAGAAATACAGCTTATCCCTTTTAGATTCAGGTCCTCATTTGACTTACTCATTCACTGTGATCACCTCAGTCTCTTTGTGTTTCAGGTATCTCAGCGGTAGCCCCTGCCACAACAGTTGCCCGTGGAAGTTTCAGCACAGGTGAGTCTACTGTGTGGTGGGGAATCCTTTCACGGGTGCTTGCTACAGTAACATGTCTTTCCTTTTGGTGCTTCTATGCAGGAGCTCCACTGTTCCATTCCATGCCCCCTGAATCTTTTCCATTTGTGTCCTTCTTCTCCCAGCAGCCACAACTTCTCCTGGAGCAAGTGGAATGACTGGGGTTACAACAACTGCAAGTAAGAACTGACAATCCACTACCTCCTTCCCAGTAGGTCACTTTGCCTTGATCACATCTACCGTTTGTACTTCCTGTGTAGCGCATTTTAAAAAAAATTTACAAATAGGCAAGATTTTACCTAATATGTAAAAGTTGGACACTCAAATGCCTTTGTCTTCCTTTCCTCTGCTTCAAGGAGACTTCACCATGGAGCTAAGGCACTGAGCATGAGTTGTGTGATTGGAGAGAAAGGTCTTTCTTTCCCTCAGTGATATATAAAGAAAATAGTAGTTATTAAAATTTTTCTCACTAAATAATCTATAGGAATGGTACATGAAAAAATATAGATTAACTTCGGGTTCTAGAAACCTCTGAAAAAATGCTTTTTGACACATTAAGACAACACAGATTCACCTCACCCCATCGAAGGCCATTTTCTTTTCATTATGTGCAAAGAGTAAAAATACTGATTCCTATACCTCTATAATTCCAGGTTCCAATGTGGTAACCACTGGAAAAATTCTTACACACGAAAATCTAATACTTAAAGCAATAAATAATGATGATAATAGTAATGAGCATGTCAATCATTTATGAGTTCCACACTGTATCTGCTTTTTTAATTATGGGTTTACATATCTTATTCCAATGAAAAAATATCTAAGGTTCAATTAGTAAAATAAATTTATAAATGATGTATCTTCACATTTTCACAATTAAACTTGTATATTTATAGTTTTCATTACTTCTAAATTTGGAAGGCCTTCTTTTCTGACTTAATAGAAAGTGTCAAGACATTTTGAATTGAGGTTATCTCATGTAATGACATCAGCTTAGCTCATCCCTCTTTCTTAATACTCAATTAATTTTGGTTTCTTTTCATCTTCTAGAGACCACAACTTCCCTAGGAGGAAGTAGCACCACTGGAGCAGAAATAAAATCAGGTAAAGACTCTGGGGTATTTGTATTTATTGTTGTACTTTGATAGATTTCTTAGAGAAAACTTTTTTAATGAGCTTTTAATTTGAAAATAAATTTAAATTACAGATAATGCAGAGAATCTTTTTAATGTGGAGTGTGGGCTTAAATTTCCTTTGAGGCTGTAATATTTCAAGAGAGCAGAGTTTGCTCTTTGATTTGGATTTGTAAACTCTTGAGACTAAAATTTCTAAAGTCTTTCCCTTCTGAGAGACTAACATCAGGGTTCTAGGTCTCTGGAGAGGAGACTTGCAATAACAGCTCTGGTTTTGAAAAGGTTTTCCCTTTGAAAAGGGCATAATCTGTATAACATTAGTATACTGATTTCTACAGTGTAGAAATCACTAAGATGTCATATTTTAGTTTAGAGATAAAAAGTCAAAATTATCTTTCTTCCTTCTTGTTCTTTCTTGTTTTCTCCTCCTCTTTTTTCTCCTTCTCTCTTATGCTTTTTATTAAGAACCACCACTACAGCACCAGAAAGTAGGAGAGGTAAACTTGGGGAAAGCCTTTCATATGACCTTCAACTTTGACCAAATCTTGGTAATAATAATCAGGGCAGGAATATTAGCCACTGCATCACCCTTGGCTTTTCAAAGGCGCACAATAAACCTGAAACCTGTTAGTCCTCATGTCAGTTACAATTTCAGGAAGTGTGCTTTCTTGCTTCAAAGTCACAAGTAGACATACTGTTGGCCACATTTTTCCAAGTGTCATGAAAGAGTTCCCATGTTCATCTTTCTCTTTTCTTTTCTACCTAGGCACAGCTGGAGTGTCCTCTGGTATAATAGTCACCTCTGGGAGCTCCAACTCAGGTAAAGCACCAGGCTGGGAGGAACCACTGCTTGGAAAGGGCTCCTCAATGAGGTATCTGCCTGGGTGATCCTACCATACTGTTCTCAGATTCTCCTAATCTTTGCCCTCACTGCTGTTCTTTTTCCCTGTTTTGCAGAGGCCACAACTTCTTTGGGAAAAAGTGGAATAACAAGAGCTGAAATAATCACAGGTGAGTTCTGTTAAGGAACGAAGTGTACTTTGTTATAATTTCACATGTCTTGCTTGAAATATGACAAAATTTTTTGAATTTTCCATATTTGGCATATTAGGCAAAAATTTAGATGTTCAAAATTTAACATTAATAAATATAGGTCAGACACTTCAACATTTTCTCCTTGTTTCTTGTGCCTTGGCTCTAAAGTCCCTTTATCAGGATATCATAGGGCCCATTCCCTGACAGCTATATGTGTGACTCGGGCTCAAATCTATCTTTCTCTATCTAAACCCTAAAAAATGGAACTTGGTGGTAGAGGACTTTCTCTGTAAACTTGCTGAGGGAATTATAGTTTATGTGAATAATATATGGATTGACCCTTAAAATAGAAACAGCAGAGAAATATATTTTCTGTTGTATTGAAGAAAAAAGTTTTTTTTTTTCTTTAAGAGCCTATGCTTATATCATAAGGCACAACAAATTGACCAACTGCTTATGATCCTTTCCTATCTGGGGTACTACTGAGGGCATTTCTGGCAGAACTCTGAAAGATGGAAGTGTCCACACAGGTCAGGCACCTTCAGAACATGGCCTCTTGGCCAGTACAGCTTATGAGACCCCAGAATGTCCTGTGCAGTCTTCATACCTCCAATTCCTTTCTCTCTCAGAGGCCACAACTTTCTCAGGAGGTAGCGGGGTCACCCGAGCAGGATTACCCAGAGGTGAGCCCGGCAGGCCCAGACCTGGGGCTCTCATCATCTCTCTGTCGGGGTGGGTACAGGGAACAAATAATATGAAGGCATTTGAAGGAAGGGCTTGCATTTTCTCCTCAGCCATATTGTGTCATATCAACCTTGGTTAGTTATTGGACTTGTAAATTTCATGACTTGGATTGTCAGCCAAGCTGTCTGCACTATTCTAGTTTATGGAGACATTATTTTTTTCTAATTAAACATATTAGAAAATATTTCATATATTACAACCTTCCAGGACTTCCTATTCCCCTTACCCAGCCTTTCCACTCACAGCTTGATACTTTTTATCATTTTTCTCATATACTTACACATGATGTTGATTTCCTCTCTCCCCTCACTAGAAAGCTTCAGGAAGACAACTGATTATTAAAATGCCCCAAGTTGTATCACACAGTCCTACTTATAAATATAAACAATGAATTATATCTCCTGTAGGTACCTCTGTCACACCAGAGGGATATGTTCCTGGAAAGAAAACAGGTCAGGGTGATTTAAAGCCCTATTTCCCCCTTGCCTTAGTAAAAGTGTATCCCAGCAGCAAGCTATCCATCGTGTGGGCCTGGAAAATCAAGTGCTAGGAAGGTGATCATTTTCCATTCTCTATAGAAATGCTGTCTACAGGAGAGGGCTTCCAGTGCTTTAGGGCTACGTTGATGGTTCAAGCTTAACTGGAGACAAAATGCTCTATTCCTTTATTTCCTTCCCCCCCACTTTTTTTTTTTTTTGACATTTTAGGTACCACTGGAGAATTGTCTGGAAAGACAATTATATCTGGAAGTTTTAACACAAGTAGCTTAACAAGAAGTAAATTCTTATTTAATGTCAGATGTCATATTTCTTTTATGACTTCTATGATACAGTAATATCCTAATATCTTCTTCCAGTATTCTAAATTCCCAGCCTTTTTCATTCTCTTCTTTCTTCTGTCAGAGGCCACCACTTCCACAGAAGGGACAGGTACTTCTGGAACTGAATTCAAAACTGGTGAGAAGAAGCAACCCATGATCTGGCATCATAATTATAATTATGGCATCATAATTATGAAGAGTCTCAAGCTTTTCTTGAGAGAGTTTGTGTTTATTTTATTTAGGACATTGCAAGTGATTCAAAATAGATTTGCTGGTGGAGATACATTTTTAAAAAATCTACTAATTCTAAAATGGAGCATTACTGTTCCATTTCTGAGGATGGGATGGAATTTCTCCATTTGTGTTACAACTGTTGCTAGCAGTTTAGGAGGAATTCAGAAAGTTTTCCGTGTGTGTATGTGAAACAGTAAAGAGTCCCATGGACCCAGGATGCATGCATTTACAAGTGTATATATGAATAAAAATGCTGACTCAGTATGTTTTTTCTTATGTCTCAAGTTTTAATACATTTAAGCCATCTTTTCCCTCCTCTTTCTCCCTCACAGCAGGCATCACTTCTGTCTCAGGGAAACAAGCAGGTGAGTATTGGGGAAATGCATCTAGTTTTGTTTTATCAAATTTCCAGGTGTGCCTGAAGTTGGGAATATTTTCTATGTGCTTTGGTTTGAATTGTTGAAAGCAGGCAAATACATGTAGTTCACCATTTGCCTCGTGCTCAGAGAGAGATTTCTGTGGTGGCATATAAATAAATAAATACATACATACATAGAGCATATTCCTTTTAGATTCGGTTCTTCATTTGACTTACTCATGCACCATGATCACCTCAGTCTCTTTGTGTTTCAGGCACCTCTGGGGTATCTCTTGCCACAACAGTTGCCCCTGGAAGTTTCAGCACAGGTGAGTCCACAGTGTGGTGGGGAATCCTTTCATGGGTACTTGCTATGATAATATGCCTTTCCTTTTGGTGCTTTTATGCAGAATAACTACCTTTCCATTTTAAGTCCCCTAAATCTTTTCTATTTATGTTCTTCCTTTCTCAGTGGCCACAACTTCTTCTGGAGCAAGTGGAATAACAGGGGCTGGCCCCACCTCAGGTAAGCACTGATGAACCACTACCTGCCTCCCAGTGGACCACGTTGCCTGAATTGCATCTACTGTTTGTACTCTCTGTGAAGAGCATTTTCTGAAGAAAGATTATCACATAGGCAGGATTTTACCTAATAACTAAAGGCCAGACACTCAACCTTTTAACCTTCTTTTCCTCTGCTTCAAGGAGACTTCACCATGGAGCCAAGGCACTGAGATTCAGTTAGGAGATTGAAGATAAATGTTTTTCTTCCTCTCATTGATATTTAAATGAAGTGATTGAGTTATTGACATTTTATTCATTAAATATTCCATGAGATATAAATGATGTGTAGAAAACATACACAGATTAACTCCTGCTTCTAGAAACCTCTGAAGAGAGCTTGTTGACACCTTGAGGAAACGCATAGTTTTCTTATCCCATCCTAGGCCATTTTCTTTCTCATTATGGGTAAAGAATTGAGATATTGATTCCTATTTCTAATCCCACACTGGAATTATTACACACTGGTAGTCACTAGCAGAATTTTTTCTCATGAAAAGTCTAATTCTTAAAGCAATAAATTAATGATGTTAATAGTAATGAGCGTATTGATCATTTATGATTTCCTTGCTATATACATATCGTATATGGCCTTTATATACCTTATTACCATCGCAACTACCTAAGGTCCAAAGAAGATCCATGAGTTAAAAATGGACAATTAAACTTGTGTCTTGAAGATAAACACTTTTACATGGAAAAGGGCTTCTTTTCTGACTTAGTGGTAGATGATAAGACATTTTGAATTGTATTTGTCTCACGTAGTCTCATCAGCTTAACTCACCTGTCTTCCTTCATACTCAATTAATTTTGGTTTTCTCTCCATCTTTAAGAGACCACAGCTTCCCTAGGAGGAAGTGGTACCACCGGAGCAGGAATAAAATCAGGTGAAGATTTGGGTATTTTCATTATTTATTGTTAGAGTTTGATTCCAAGTTCATGGATTTCTTAGGGAAAACAAGCCTTTTATTTTGAAATATTACATTATGTAAAATGCGCAAAGATAAAGCAAAAATCCCTTTCATGTGGAATGCAGTTTTTATATCCTTTGGGGGCTATAGTATTTCAGGGAAACCAGCAATACTTTTTGGATTCGGATTTGAAACCACTTGGCCCCAAAGTTCCTAATGGCTTTCCCTTCTCAGGGACTAACCCTTGGGTTCTAGGCCTCTTGAGAGAGCAGATATAATAGCTCTGGCTCTGAAATGGTTCTTCCTGTGAAAAGAGCTTAGTCTGTGTTACATTACAGTACTGATTTTTATTCAGCAGAGAAATCATTAAGATGTCACATTTTAGTTCAAAGAAAAAATTCTAAATCTTTCTTCTTCTTCCTTCTCTGCCTCCTCCTCCTTTTTCTTGTCTTCCTGTTCCTCTGTCTTCCTTTTCTGCTGTTCCTTTCTTCTCCTCCTTCTCTACCTAATCCTCTTTCTTCTTCTTTTTCTCTCTCTTCTTCATCCTTTTTCTCCTCTTCCTTCTCGTTTTTCTCCTCCTCTCCTCTGCTTCCTCCTCTTGCTTCTTCTCCCCCGGCTTCTTTTTTTCCTCCTCTGCCTCGTCCTTCTCTTCTTTCTCTTCCTTCTCCTCTTCCTACTCCTCTTATCTTCTTCCTCCTCCTTCTCTTCTCCCTTCTTTTTCTTTTCGTTAGGAGCCACTACTGGAGCACCAGGAAGTAAAACAGGTAAATATGGAAAAAGCCTTTGATATGACCTTTAATCTTGGCAAAGATTGGCAGGTATATTGGCCATGGTGTTAAACTTGGCTTCACAAAGGCAAATGGTAGACATGAAATACGTCTATATTTCTGTCAGTTATAGGTTCAGAAAGTATCTTTTGCTGTTTCAAAGTCACAGATAGACTTGTTACCGACATTCTTCCAGGGATCACAAAATTGTTCCTGTGTTGGTCTTTTTCTTTTTTCCCACCTAGGCACAGCTGCAGGTTCCTCTGGTACAACAGTTGCCCCTGGGAGCTCCAACTCAGGTAAAGCACCAGGCTAGGAGGAACCACTGCTTTGGAAGGGCTCCTCAGTGAGTTGTCTGCCTGGGTGATCCTACCATACTCTTCTCAGATTCTTCAAATCTTTGTCCTCATTGTTATTCCTCTTCTCTCATTTGCAGAAGCTACAACTTCTATAGGAGAAAATGGAAAAACAAGTGGGGAAATAATCACAGGTGAGCTCCGTTAAGGAACTAAGTGTACTTTGTAATAACTTCCCATGTCTCACTTGAAATACAGCAAAATTCTTTGGCTTTTCAACATTTGGCGTATTACAAATATTTAGCAGATGTTCAATATTTAACATCAATAGATAGGGTTCCAACACTTCAATGTTCCCTCCTTGTGTCTTGTTCCCTGTGTCAAAGGCCTCTTCATCAGGCTAGCATGGGGCCCATTCCTTTGCAGTTATAGAGGTGACTTGGCCTGAATCTATCTCCCTGTAACTAAATCCTAAAAAAGGATCTCAGTGGTGGAGGACTTTCAGTGTAAACTCGTTGAGGGAATTATATGTTCCACGAGCAATATATGGATAAATTCTTAAAACTAGAAAGCCCAGAGAAATAAATGTACTGGTATATTGAAGAAACAAAGTTATTATCTTTCCTTTAAGATCCCATGCCCATTTCATGAGAAGCAACAGATTGATCAGCTGACCACCTTTCTTATTTCAGGTACTACTGAGGGCACCTCTGGCAAAGTTCTGGAACCTGGAAGTGCTCACACAGGTCAGGAATTCTGAATATGGCCCCTTAGGCAATATCAGCTTTGGGAAACTCAGAATGTCCTGTCCAATCTTTATAATTCCAATTCCTTTCTCTCTCAGAGGCCACAACTTTCCCAGGAGGCAGTGGGACCACCCGAGCAGGACCACCAGGAGGTGAGCTTGTCAAGCTGAGGCCTGGGGCTCTCATCAGCTCTTGATCTGGGTGGCTGCAGTGAACAGTAATGAACAGTAATGCAGTGAAAGTCTTTTGAGGGAGGGTCCTCCATTTTCTCTGTGGCCATAGTTTGTCATATCAACCTGGTCAGTTATTCTGCTTGTGAATTCATGACCTCAGGTGTCTCAGTCAGGCTGTCTTTGATGTCCTGGCTTATGGAAACAATTTTTTTCTGATTGTTTGAGAGTATCTTGCATATATTCCAACTTTCCAGGACTTTCAACTCTCCTTACCCAGTTTTCCTTTCTACCCACGGTTTGAGACACTTTCTATCATTTTTCTCTTTTACTTACACATGATATTTGTTTCCTCTCTCCCCTCCTATAAAACTTCATGAAAACAACTGATTATTAAAATGCTCCAAGTTGTATCAAAGAGTCCTGCTTATAAGTATAGAATTGTGCTTTGTTTCTCCTGTAGGCACCTCTGTTACGCCAGGGGGATATGTTCGTGGAAGGGAAACAGGTCAGGGTGATTTAAGCCCAATTCTTCCCTTGCCTCATAGAGAAAGGGAAACCCAGTAGCAACACACACAGCCCAGGTTGGCCTGGAAAATCAAGTGCTTGGAGATTGCTCATTTTCCATTCTCTATAGGGATAGTGTCCTCAGGAAAGGGCTTCCAGTACTTTAGGGCCACACACGGATGCTTCCAAGCTAACCTGGGGAGATAATGATCTATTACTCCATTTCCCTTTTTTGGCATTTTAGGTACCACTGGAGAATTGTCTGGAACGACCATTATATCTGGAAGTTCTAACACAGGTAGCTTAACAAGAAGGGAATGCTTCTTATTTCATGCCAGATGTCATGATATCTCTTTTAGAGCTGCTATTATAAAAGAATACCCCAATATCCTCTGTGGTATTCCAAATTCCCGGATGTCACTATTCTCCTACTTTTTTTTTCCCTCAGAGGCCACAACTTCCACAAAAGGGACTGGTACTTCTGGAACTGGCTTCAAAACTGGTAAGAATCAACAGTCCATGATTTAGGGTCATCAAGATTAGGAATCAAGCTTCTCCTAAGAGTGTTTATATTTTATTTAGGTACATTGCAAGTAATTAAAAATGAATTTGCTATAGAGATAACTTTTTTTGGAAATCTACTAATTCTAGAATTGAGCCTCACTGCTTCAGGTCTGAGAATGGGTTGAGATGTCTCCCGCGGTATTACACTTATCACCAGAATTGGCGCTGGAATTCAGAATGTTTTCCGTGTGTGTGTGTGAGTGTGTGTGTGTGAAATAGAAAAAAAGCCCATGGAACCAGGATGCATGCATGCATATGTGTGTATCTGTATATGGATAAAACTTTGCTTTGCCAATATTTTGTCCTAGATCTAGTTTGCAGCACATTTAAAACTTATTTCCCCTACTTTCTATCTCATAGCAGGCATCACTGCAGTGCCATGGGGAGCAAGTTTGTCAGCCTTAGGGAAATGCATCTAGTTTCCCTTTTATTAAATTTCCAGGAGAAGCACCTGAAGTTGCAAACAGTATTTCTCTATTTGCTTTGGTTATGAATTGTCGAATGCAAGCAAATACACTTAGTTCACCCTCTGCCATAACCTCAAAAAGAGAGATTTCAGTTATGGCAAATAAATACATTATATCCCTTTCAGAGAGTCAGGTCTTCACTTGACTTACTGAGTCATAATGGTCAGTAAGTCAAATGAAGACCTGACTCTAAAAGAGATATAATGTGTTTTTAGGTACCTCTGCGGTGGCACCTGGCACAACAGTTGCCCCTGGAAGTTTCAGCACAGGTGAGTCCACAGTTTCTTTACTGATTCCACAGGAATCGTTTCTTGAGTGCTTGCTACAATAATGTCTTTCCTTTGGTGCTTATATGCAGAAGCACCACCATTCCATCCCTAGGCCCCTGAATCTTTTTCATTTATGTCCCTCCTCTCTCAGTAGCCACAATTTCTCCTGGAGCAAGTAGAACCACTGGGGCTGGACCCGCTGAAGGTAACCACTGATGAACTACTAACTGCTTCCCAGTAGACAAGGTTATCTGAATGACATCTGCTGTTTGTGCCTCCTGTGAAGAGCATTTTCTGAACACAGATTACTGGATAGGCAGGATTTTACGTAATAACCAAATGTCAGATCCTCAGACTCTTTTATCTTCCTTTCCTCTGCCTCAAAGTGACTTCAGCATGGAGCTAAGGCACTGAGAATCAGTTGAGTGATTAGAAAGAAATATCTTACTCTGATTGATATCTAAAGGAAGTAATTGAGTTTTTGGAATGGTTGTCATTAAATATTCCATGAGATGTAAATGGTGTGAAGAACATATATAAATTAACTCTTGATTCTAGAACCTCTGAAAAGAGCTTGTTGACATGCTGAGAAAACATGGCTCCCTTACCCCATCGTAGGTCATTTTTTTCTCATTATGGGTAAAGATTGAGATATTGATTCCCATTGTTCTCTAATACCAAGTTCATTTTTGGTAGCCACTGGCAAAATTCTTGCACATGAAAAGTATAATATTTAAAGCAATAAATAATGATGATAATAGTGAGCATATCTATCATTTATGCGTTCCTTACTATATATGCTTTTTTATTAAGAATTTTACATATCTTATTCCAATTAAGAAATAACTAAGGTCCAACTAAGAACCATGTGAGTTAAAATGTTTTATCTCCCCATTTTAACAATTAAATGTACGTATTAAATGTTTCCATCACTTTTACAGTCAGTAGGTCTTCTTTTCTGAATTAATAGTAGGTGACAAGACATTTTGAATTGGGCTTATCTCATGTAGTGACATCCACTTGCTCATCCCTCTTCCTTAATACTGAATTAATTTTAGTTTTCTTTTCATCTTTAAGAAACCACAACTTCCCTAGGAGGAGGTGGCACCACTGGAGCAGAAATAAAATCAGGTAGACTTTAGGGTATTTATATTTATTGTTGTATTTTGATAGATTTTGTAGAGAAAAACATTTTTAATGATCTTTTAATTTTGAAATAATTTTAAGTTACAGAAAATTTGCATTGATAATGCAAAAATCACCTTAATGTGGAAGTGGTTTTAAATTTCCTTTAAAGCTGTAATATTTTAAGGGGAACAGAGATTCTTCTTGGATTTGGATTTGTAAATATGTGGGCCCAAATTTCCTAAAAGCTTTTTCTTTTTCAGATACTAACCTCAGGGGTCTAGGACTCTGCAGAGGAGGGTTACAATAACAGCTCTGGCTCTGAAATGGTTTTCCCTTTGAAAAGAGCATAGTCTATGTAACATTAGTGTACTAGCTTCAAATCAGTGTAGAAATCATTAAGATGCCCATATTTTAGTTTGGAGATAAAAATTCAAAAATATTTTCTCTTCCTTATTTCTCTTTCTTTCCTCCTCCTTCTTCTCCTTCTCTTTTTCTTTTCATTAGGAGCCACCTCCGGAGCACCAGGAAGTAAGACAGGTAAACTTGGGAAAGCCTTTCAAATGACCTTCAACATTGGCAAAAAAAAAAAAAAAAAAAAAAGGACAAGCATATTAGCCATTGTGTTAACCTCGGCCTTGCCAAGGAACACAATACACATGAAAAATGCCTCTCCTGTCAGTTATAGGGCCAGGAAGCATCTTTTCCTGCTCTGAAGTCACAGATGGACATGCTGTCAGCTGCATTCTTTCAAGGGTCATAAAAGGGTCTCTATGTTGATCTTTCTCTTTTCTTTCCTATCTAGGCACAGCTGGAGTGCCCTCTGTGACAACAGTTGCCCCTGGAAGCTCTAACTCAGGTAAAGCACCAGACTGGGAGGAACCAGTACTTGGAAAGGGCTCCCCAGTGAGGTGTCTGCCTGGGTGATCCTACCATGCTTTTCTCAGATTCTTCAAGTCTTTGCCCTCACTGCTATTCTTTTTCCCTCTTTTGCAGAGGCCATGACTGCTTTAAGAGAAAGTGGAAAAACAAGAGCTGAAATAACCACAGGTGAGCTCAGTTAAGGAACTAAGTATACATTGCTATGATTTTCCATGTCTTGCTAGAATATGGCAAAATCTGAATTTCCCATATTTGGCATATTAGAAAAACATTTAGCAGATGATCAATATTTAACATCAATAAATATAGTTCAGACACATCAACATTTCCTCCTTTGTGTCTTGTGCTGTGGGTCTAAGGACCCTTCATCAGGGCATCATGGAGCCCATTCCCTGACGGTTATAGAGGTGATGTGGGCCCAAATCTCTCTATCTGTAACAATACCCTAAATAAGGAACTCCATGGTAGAAGACTTTCTCTATAAACTTGCCAAAGGAACTATATGTTCCATGGGCAGTATATGGATTAACTCTTAAAAACAAAACAAAACAAAACAAGACAAAAACTCTAGAGAAATAAATTTTCTGGTGTGTTTAATAAAAAATGTTTTTTTCTATAGGAGTCTATAGCCGTTTCATTAATGACAACAGACTGACCAACTAATCACAATCCTCTCTTATTTCAGGTACTACTGAGGGCAAAACTCTGGCAGCTGGAAGTACCCACACAGGTCAGGAATTCTGAACATGGCACCCTGGGCAATACAGCTTATGGGGCCCCAGAATGTCCTGTGCAGTCTTCATACATCCAATTCCTTTCTTTCTCAGAGGCCACAACTTTCTCAGGAGGCAGCGGAACCACCCGAGCAGGACCATCAGGAGGTGAGCTTGTTAGGCTGAGGCCTGAGGCTCTCATCATCTCTCTCTCTGGGTGGATACAGGGAACAAATAATGTGAAGGCTTTTGAGGGAGGGGGATTTTCTCTGGGGCCCTATTGTGTCCTATATGTGGTCAGTTATTCTGCTTGTGATTCCATGATCTCAGATGGCTCAGCCAGGCTGTCTTCAGTATCTTGACTTATGGAGACATTTTTTTCTGATATGATGAGGCTTGGGAGTCTATTATACTTATCCCATCCTTCCAGAATGTCCAGCTGTCCTTTACCCAATTTACCTTTCCACCCACAGCTGGACACTTTCTATCCTTTTTCTCATTTAGCTATACATGATGTTGATTTTCTCTCTCCCCTCATGAGAAAACTTTGTGAAGTCAACGATTATTTAAATGCCCCTAGCTGTATCAAAGAGTCCTGCTTAAGGTTAAAACCATGCTGTATTTCTCCTGTAGGCACTTCTGGCACATCAGAAGGATATGTCCCTGGAAGGGAAACAGGTCAGGGTGATTTAAACCCTAGTCTACCTTTGCCTTATAGTAAAAGGGAAACCCAGCAGCAACACATCCATCTCAGTTTGGCCAAGGAAAATGAAGTGCTAGAAGTTGTTCATTTTCCATTCACTATAGAGACAGAGTATCCTCAGGAAAGGGCTTCCAGTGCTTTAGGGCCACATTGATGCTTCCAAGCATAAATGGGGAGAAAATATTGCTGCATTTACCCCTTTTTCTTTTTAGGAGAATCTTCTGGAACAACCATTATATCTGGGAGTTCTAACACACATAGCTTAACAAGAATAAAGTGCCTCATATTTAATGTCAGATGTAATGATATCTCTTTTAGGGTTGCTGTGATAAAATAACGCCCCAGTATCTCCTCTCAGTATTCCAAATTCACAGACTTCCCTACTCTATTTCTTTCCTCAGAGCCCACAACTTCCATTGAAGAGACTGGTCCTTCCAGAACTGTATTCAAAACTGGTGAGACTAAAAAGCACATAATTTGGGGTCATCTAGATTAGGTCTTTTTCCTTGAGGGTGTTTGTGGTTTTTATAGGCACTGCAAGTGATTCAATATAGGTTTGTTACTAGGGAGAAATCCTTTTTGAAAGGCTACTTATTGTAAAATTGAGTCTCCCTCTATTGAGGCTGAGGATGGGAAGGGTTTTCCCGTTGTGTTACTATTACCACCAGCATTTGAGCTGGAAGCCAGATAGTTTTCTGTGTGTACATGTGTGAATGTGTGTGAGGTAGGAAAGAGCCCCATGGAACCAGGGTGCATGCATGCATATGTGTGTATGTATCTTACAATTGGCTTTCCCAAAATGTTCTCCAACATCTGAAGTTTCAACACATTTAAATCTTTTTTCTTTCTTCTTACGTACCTCACAGTAGGCATCACTTCGGTCCCAGGGAGGCAAGCAGGTGAGCATCGAGAAAATGCATCTAGTTTCCCTTTTATCAACTTTGTAGTTGTGCTTAAAGTTGGAAACATTTTCTATGTGCTTTGGTTATGAATTTTTGAAAGCAGGCAAATATATATCGTTCACCATCAGTCTCATGCTCAGAGAGAGATGTATGTTGTAGGAAATAAATAAATACATACATACAGCATAACCCTTTAAGATTTGGGCCTTCCTAGAACTTACTGAATCACTATGGTCCCCTCAATCCCTTTGTGTTTCAGGCACCTCTGTGGTGGCGCCTGGCACAACAGTTGCCCCTGGAAGTTTCAGCACAGGTGAGTCCACTGTGTGATGGGGAATCCCTTCATGGGTGCTTGCCATAATGTCTTTGAGTGTTTCAATGCAGAAGCATCACCATTCCATTCCATGCCCCCTGAATCTTTTCTATTCATGTCCTTCCTCTGCCAGCAGCCACAACTTCTCCTGGAGCAAGTGGAATGACTGGGGTTAGAACCACTTTGAGTAAGCACGGACAATCCACTACCTCCTTCTCAGTAGACATTGCCTCAATCACATGCAGTATTTGTACTTCGTGTAAAGAGTCTTTTCTGTACATGGATTACCAGATAGTCAGGATATTACCTAAATGACTAAAGGCCCGACACTCAAATTCCTTTATTTTTCTTTCTTCTGTTCCAAGGAGACTTCACCATGAAGCTAAGGCACTGAGAATCAGTTGTGTGATTGGAGAGACATGTTTTTATTTCTCTCATTGATATCTAGAGGAAATAATTGAGTTATGGAAAGTTTTGTCATTAAATTTTCTGTGAGACAGAAATGGTGCATGGAAAACATATGTAGGTTAAATCTTGGTTCTAGAAACCACTGAAAAGAGCTTCTTGGCACTTTGAGAAAACACATAGTTCCCACACCTTCATGATATGACATGTTCATTCTTATTATGGGTAAAGAATTCAGATTTTGATTCCTATCACTTTCTAATTCCAACTTTCAATGTGGCAGCCACTGGCAAACTTCTTGCACGTGAAAAATCTAATATTTAAAGCAATAAATAATGATGATAATAGTAATAAGCATATGAATCATTTATGAGTTCTGACCGTATACCTTTTGAAATTAAGTTTAAATAACTTATTCCAATTAAGAAACACTTACATTTCAATTAAGAACAATATGATTTGAAAATATTTTACCTCACCATTTAACAATTATACTTGGATATTGAAGGTTTCCATCATGTTTACAGTCAGAAAGATTTCTCTGTGACTTAATAGTAGGTGACAAGACATTTTGATTTAGGCTTATTGCATGTCTTGACATCTACTTAGCTCATCCCTCTTCTTTAATACTCAATTAATTTTGGTTTTCTTTCCATCTTTAAGAGACTACAACTTCCCTAGGTGGAATTGGCACCACTAGAACCGAAATAAAATCAGGTAAATATGTTGTAGTATTCATTATTTATTGTTGTATTTTGATAGATTTCTTAGAGGAAACATTTTTTAACAATGAGTTTTTAAGTTACAGAAAATTTGCATTGATGATGCAAAGAATAACTTTAATGTGGAGTGCAGTTCTAAATTTCTTTTAAGGCTGTAATATTTCAGGGGAAACAGAATTTCTTCTTAGATCTGGATTTGTAAACATGTGGGCCCAAATTTCCTGAAGGCTTTCCCTTCTTAGAGACTAACTTCAGGGTTCTAGGCCTCTGGAGAGGACAGTTGCAGAAGCTTCAGCTCTGCAATTATTTCCCTTTGAGAAGAGCATAGTCTGTTTATCATCATAGTATTGACTTGTATTCAGCATAGAAACCATTAGGTTGTCATACTTCACTTCAGAGATAAAAATTCAAAATTTTCTTTTTTTCTCCTTTCTCTTTCTTTCCTTCTCATCCTTCTTCTTTTTTTTTCTTTTTATTAGGAGCCACCACTGGAGCACCAGGAAGTAAGACAGGTAGATTTCACAAATGCCTTTTATATGACCTTCAACATTGGCAAAAATAAGTCATCAGGGCAGTCATATTATCCTTGGCCTTGCAAAGGCACACAGAAAACACAAAACATGTCTGTCCTCCTGTCAGTTATAGGTCCAGGAAGCGTCTTTTCCTGCTCCAAAGTCAAAGATAGGCATGTTGCTTACCACATTCTTCTAAGCATTACAAAAAAGTGCCCATCTTTCTCTTTTTTCCTACCTAGGCACAGCTGGAGTGCCCTCTGCTACAACAGCTGCCCCTGGGAGCTCCAACTCAGGTAAAGCACCAGGCTGGGAGGAACCACTGCTTGGAAAGGGCTCCTCAGTGGGGTGTCTGGCCTGGGCAATTCTACCATACTTTTCTCAGATTCTTCTAATCTTTGCCCTCACTGCTATTCTTTTTCCGTCTTTTTCAGAGACCACAACCTCTGTAGGAGAAAGTGGAATAACAAGTGCTGAAACAGTCACAGGTGAGCTCTCCTAAGGAACTAAGTGTAATTTGTAAGTTTCCCATGTGTTGCTAGAAATATAGCAGAACTCATTGATTCCCGTATCTGGCATATTAGATACAAATTCAGCAGGTGTTCAATATTTAACATCATTAAATATGGTTCATAAATTTCAACTTTCCCTCCTTATATCTGCCTTGGGCCTAAAGGCACTTGATCAGGGCATCATGGGACCCATTCCCTGACAGTTATAGAGGTGACTTGAGCCCAAATCTATCTTCCTGTGTCTAAACCTTAAAAAAGGGCCTCAGTTGTGATGTTTGTAAACTTGCTGAGGAAACTGTATGTTCCATGGGCAGTAAATGGATTAACTCCTAAAATACAAAATCCAGAAAAATAAATTTTTAGTATATTGATGCAAATAAGTATTTTCTTTTTCCTTTAATAGCTTATTCTCATATCATTAAGGAGGACAAATTGACCAACTGACCACATAATCTTTTCTTATTTCAGGTACTACTGAGGGCATCTCTGGCAAAACTCTGGAAACTGGAAGTGCCCAAACAGGTCAGGAATTCTAATCACGACCCGTTGAGCAGTCTAGTCTCTGAGAGCCACAGAATGTCATGTGTAGTCATTATACCTCCAATTCCTTTCTCTCTCAGAGGTCACAACTTTCTCAGGAGGCAACTGGACCACCCAAGCAGGCCCACCAGGTGAGCTTGTCAGGCTGAGGCCTGCTCTCATCTCTCTATTTGGGTGGCTGCAGTGAACAATAACATGAAGGTTTTTGAGGGAGGGGGATTTTCTCTGGGGCCATATTATGTCATATCTACCTGGCCTGTGATTCTGCTTGTGATTCTATGACCCCAAAGGGCTCAGCCAGGCTATCTCCAGTATCCTGGCTTATGGAGACATTTTTTTCTGATAGGAGGCTTGAGAGTCTATTGCATGTATTCCAACCTTCCAGAACTTCCAGTCCTTGTTTTCCCAGTGTACTTTTCCACCCACAGCTTGACACTTTCTGTCATTTTTCTCATTTACTTTTACAAGATGTTTGTTTCCTCTCTCCCCTCACCAGAAAGCTTCATGAAGACAACTGATTATAAAACGCCCCAAGTTGCATCAAAGAGTTCTACTTATAAAGATAAAATTATGCTTTGTTTCCTCTGTAGGCACCTCTGTCATACAAGGGGGATATGCTCCTAGAAGGCAAACAGATTAGGGTGATTTAAACTCTATTCTACCCTTGTGACATAGTGAAAGAGAAACCCAGTAGCAACACATTCATCTCTGGTTGGCCTGGAAAATGAAGTGCTAGGAAGTTGTTCATTTTCCATTCATTATGGAAATAGAATGTTCTCAGGAAAGGGCTTCAGTGCTTTAGGGTTGCCATCTTGATCCTTCCAAGCTTAATTTGGGAGACAATGCTCTATTATTCCATTTCCATTTTCTTTTTCCATTTCAGGTATCACGGGAGAATCTTCTAGAATGACCATTATATCTGGAAGTTCTAATGTGTTGTACTTAATGTCAAATGTCATTCTATGTATTTTAGGGCTGCTATGATAAAATCTCACCCGAGTATCCTCTCCCAGTATTCCACATTCATAGACTTTACCACTCTCTTTCTTCCCTCAGAGGCCACAACTTCCATTGAAGAGACTGGTACTTCTGGAACTGGATTCAAAACCGGTGAGAAGAAACAGCCCCTGATCTGGCATAATAAGTGTTAGGTCTCTTAAGCTTTGCGTGAGAGAGTCTGTGTTTTATTTAGGGATGCTGGAAGTGATTCAAGATAGTTTTGCTGGTGGAGATACAATTTTTTTTGAATTATAATAATTCTAGAATGGAAACTGACAGCTTTATGTCTAAGGATGGAATGGAATTTCTCCATTCATGTTACAACTGTCACTAGCACTTGAGGTGGAATTCAGAAAGTTTTCCATGAAAGTGTGTGAAATACAAAAGAGTCTCATGGACCCAGGATGCATGCGTTTATATGTGTGTGCATGCTTACACATTTTCTTGCTTTTTATCTTCTCCTATATCTGATGGTTTCAGCACATTTAAAACATTTCCCCCCTCTTTTCTATCTCACAGCAGGCATCACTGCAGCACCAGGAAAGCAAGCAGGTAAGCATTGGGGAAATCCATCTAGTTTCCCTTTTATCAAACTCCAAAAGTGCCTGAAGCTGAGGACACTGTCTATCTGCTTTAGTTGTGAAGCACTGACAACCAGCAAATGCATCTAGTTCACTAACTGCCATATCCTCAGGGAAAATGACTTCTTGTATAGAAAATAAATGTAGTATATACCTTTTAGATTCGGGTGTTCATTTGACTTACTCACTCATCATGGTCACCTCAATCCCTCTGTGTTTCAGGCACCTCTGGGGTGGCACCTGGCACAACAGTTGCTCCTGGAAGTTTCAGCACAGGTAAGTACACAATTTGGCACAGAGCCATTTCTTGGATGCTTTCTACAATAATGTGTCTTTCCTTTTGCTGCCTCTGTGCAAAAGCGGACCATTCCCTTTCTAAATCCCAGAATGTTTTCCATACTTTTTTCACTCTCTCAGCAGCTACAACTTCTCCTGGAGCAAGCAGAGTGACTGGCACTGGACCCACTGCAGGTGAGCCCTGATGAAGCACGACCTGCTTCTCAGTAGACAACGTTGCCTGAATCACATCTAATGTTTGTACTTCCTGTGAAGAGTATTTTCAGAACAAGCATTATCATATTGGCAGGATTTTACCTAATTACTAAATGTGACACTCAGCCTCCTTCATCGTCCTTTCCTCTGCTTCAGGGAGACTTTACCATGGAGCTGAGGCACAGAGAATCAGTTGGGTGATTGGAGAGAAATGTCTTTCTTTCTCTCATTGATATCTAAAGGAAGTAATTGAGATAATGAAATTTTTGTCATTAAGTTTTCTGAGATAGAAATGGTGCATGGAAGACATATACAGATTCAACTCCTGGGTCTAGAAACATCTAAAAAGGAGCTTGTTGGCACATTGAGAAAACACAGTTTCCTCACCTTCATCCTCAGCCATTTTCTTTCTTATTTTGGGCAAAGAATAAAGATAATGAATCCTGTCACTTTCTAATTCCAAGTTCCAATGTGGTAGGTGCTGGCAATTTTTTTTTTTTTTTTTTGAAGAGAGGACATCCAAGCAAAGGCAATTTGTGGCCAGCCCTGAGATTGTCCCCACTCCCTCTGGCAAAATTCTTGCACATGGTACTGGTACCAAAACAGAGATATAGACCAATGGAACAGAACAGAGCCCTCAGAAATAATATCACACATCAACAACCATCTGATCTTTGACAGACCTGATGAAAACAAGAAATGGGGAAAGGATTCCCTATTTAATAAATGGTGCTGGGAAAACTGGCTAACCATATATAGAAAGCTGAAACTGGATCCCTTCCTTATACCTTAGACAAAAAATAATTCCAGATGGAGCAAAGACTTAAATGTTAGATCTAAAACCATAAAAACCCTAGAAGAAAACCTAGGTAATACCATTCAGGACATAGGCATGGGCAAGGACTTCATGTCTAAAACACCAAAAGCGATGGCAACAAAAGCCAAAATTGACAAATGGGATCTAATTAAACTAAAGAGCTTCTGCACAACAAAAGAAACTACCATCAGAGTGAACAGGCAGCCTACAGAATGGGAGAAAATTTTTGCAATCTACTCATCTGACAAAGGGCTAATATCCAGAACCTACAAAGAACTCAAACAAATTTACAAGAAAAAAACAAACAACCCCATCAAAAAGTGGGCAAAGGATATGAACAGACACTTCCCAAAAGAAGACATTTATACACCCAACAGACACATGAAAAAATGTTCATCATCACTCGCCATCAGAGAAATGCAAATCAAAACCACAATGAGATACCATCTCACACCAGTTAGAATGGCAATCATTAAAAAGTCAGGAAACAACAGGTGCTGGAGAGGATGTGGAGAAATAGGAACGCTTTTACACTGTTGGTGGGACTGTAAACTAGTTCAACTATTGTAGAAGACAGTGTGGCAATTTCTCAAGGATCTAGAACTAGAAATACGATTTGACCCAGCCATCCCATTCTGGGGATATACCCAAAGTATTATAAATCATGCTGCTGTAAAGACACATGCACATGTATGTTTATTGCACCACTATTCACAATAGCAAAGACTTGGAACCAACCCCAATGTCCATCAATGATAGACTGGATTAAGAAAATGTGGCACATATACACCGTGGAATACTATGCAGTCATACAAAAGGATGAGTTCATGTCCTTTGTAAGGACATGGATGCAGCTGGAAACCATCATTCTCAGCAAACTATTGCAAGGACAAAAAAAACAAACACCGCATGTTCTCACTCATAGGTGGGAATTGAACAGCGAGAACATTTGGACACAGGGAGGGGAACATCACACACCAGGGTCTGTCATGGGGTGGGGGTTGGGGAGGAGGGATAGCATTAGGTGATATACCTAATGTAAATGACAAGTTAATGGGTGCAGCACACCAACATGGCACATGTATACATATGTAACAAACCTGCATGTTGTGCACATGTACCCTAGAACTTAAAGTATAATTTTAAAAAAAGAAAATTCTGATACTTAAATCAATGAAAATGTTGATTATAGTAGTGAGCATATCTATCATTGATGAGTTCCTTTCTATAACCATTTTTATTAAGAGGTTTACATATCTTATTCCAATTAAGAACTACCTAAAGTCTAAGAACCATATGAGTTAAAATTCTTTCATTCCCCATTTTAAAAAAATACCCTTGTGAATTGAAGGTTTACATCACCTTTACAGTCAGGAAACTTTCTTTTCTAACTTAGTAGGTGGCAAGACATTTTGAACTGGGCTTCTCTCATGTAATGATAGCAGCTTAGCTCATCCCTTTTTCTTAGCACTCAATTAATTTTAGTTTTCTTTCCATCTTTAAGAGACCACAATTTTCCTAGGAGGAAGTAGCACCACTGGAGCAGAAATAAAATCAGGTGAAGATTATGGGGGTTTCATTATTTACTGTTGTATTTTGATAAATTTGTTCGGGGAAACATTTTTTTCAATGAACTTTTTATTTTGGAATAATTGTAAATTATAGAAGGGTTGAATAGATTATGCAAATAATCTCTTTAATGTGGAATAGAGTTTTTCCTTTCCTTTTGAAGCTATTTCAAAGCAACCAGGATTTCCTTTCAGATTTGGAACAACTTGGGCCTAAATTTCCAAAAGGCTTTTTCTTCTCTAGGACTAGCCTCAGGGTTCGAGGCCTCTAGAGAGGAGAGTTACAGTAGCTCTGGCTCTGAAAGGGTTTTTCCTTTGAAAGTAACTCAGTGTGTGTATCATTACAGTACTGACTTGTATTCAGCAGAGAAATCATTAAGATGTCACATTTTAGTTCAGGGGTAAAAATTCAAACTTTCCTTTCTTCTTTCTTTACTCCCTTTTCTTCCTCTTGCTCCTCCTCCTCCTTCTTCCTCTCTCTTTTCCTTTTCATTAGGAGCCACCACCAGAGCACCAGGAAGTAAGACAGGTAAACTTGGAGAACGTCTTTGATATGACCTTCAATCTTGGCAAAAATAATCAGAGCAGGCACATTAGCCACTGCATTAACCTTGGCCTTACAAAGGCACACGGTAAACATAGAAAATACCACCTCCTGTCAGTTATAGGTCCAGGAAGCATCTTTTGCTGCTCCAAGGTCCAGGTAGACATGATGCTGGCCACATTCTTCTAAGGGTTACAAATGTGTCAATCTGTTGATCTTTTTTTTTTCTTTCCTTCCTAGGCACAGCTGGAGTGCCCTCTGGGACAACAGTCACCCCTGGGAGCTCCAACTCAGGTAAAGCACCAGGCTGGGAGGAACCACTGCTTGGGAAGGGCTCCTCAATGAGGTGTCTCTGCCTGGGTGATCCTACCATGAGTTCTCAGATTCTTCAAATCTTTGACCTCACTGCTATTCTTTTTCCCTTTTTCTCAGAGGCTACAACTTTCTCTAGAATCACTGAAGCAGTAACAGTCTCAGGTGAAAATGGGAAGTTTGTAAAATAGTTCTAACAATTCAAATTGATTGAAATAAATACAGAGTGATTTCCTATGGAAATCTTTGTCCAAGCCCCCAAATTTCAGAATATTAGTGTTTTACCAAAATTTTTACATTAATGGATAGCAGAATATTCTCTCTCTTTTCTCTTTTACAGGATCCATGACCACTGCACTGGGGAGCCAACTCTCCAGCAGTCAAACAGGTAAGCATGGGAAAGTATAAATATCTTCCTGATATTTACCAGTATTCAGATAATAAGGATACTTCTAATGTGAGTCCTTAGCCTTGGCTTTTTTTTTTTTTTTTTTGGAATGAAGTATCCTTGTTGAAAGGTGTATGAGGAATAATGGAATATGCCCTCTGAGTTAACAAAAAACATATAATGTTTTTCTTCTTAGCCCTTCTGTTAATGTAAAGGAAATGATGTAAGTTTCCTTCTCTTAGTGATTCCAGGTTCCAGTGGCATCATCTCTCACACAACTGTTGCACCTGGAAGTTCTGTTATAGGTAAGTGAATATTTTCAATGGCAGTCATCACTTGTTTAATTTCAAGGAGGAATATGTAACCCCAAACATCCTTTCTACTTCATTTCCTCTTGCAGAGGCCAAAGCTTCCTTAGAAGCCATCAGAGTCACTGTTGTGAAATCACTGAGAACTAGGGGTCTCAAAGGTTAGCATGGCCATTAAGTAGTATCATGAGTTTGCCTCTGAATCTGAAAGATTATCGTATAGGGAGGGCAGGTCCTCCCATCCACACCCCTGAGCTGACTTCTGAACCAGCCTTTTCCAATGCCTGGCCTTAGGACATAGATTTCTGGAGAGGGTAGCAGGAGCAGTAATTCCCTGGACAATTAACCCAGTGGATATTATAGATATTACTACAGAATCAGCAGGAGTCAAGACTGGCCCAGAAGGTCTGTCTCAGGTGAACAGATGACTAAAATGAACTCAGAAATGGTTTGCTCTCCATCCTGAGATTTAAGTATTAAGTTGCTGAAGGGTTGCCTCAGTGATTGATTATAGGTCAAAACATACTCAGAATCGTTTTTCCTACTTTCAGTCATCAGGAACCACCTCTGATGCATCAGACAATCAAGTCACTGGAAGTAAAACAGGCAAATATGTTAAAGAAATTCTTTTGTCTCACATTTGAGGGTTTTATATTATATATGCTTGGAAAGCCTACTAAAAGGTAGGCTTCTTGAGAAAAAAGTCTCTGTTCAATGATCCCTAGTACTAAACAGGGCCCAATAAATATTTATTGAATGAATGAAATAATTAAAATATAGGAAAAATATATGATTCAATCCAGGAACAAAAAGGCCAGTGGAAGAACATGCTCAAAGGACTGCCACATAGACAAAGCAGGCTGTGTGAATGGTGCCTCCTGGAGCTGGCCAGTGTACAATATGAGTGATATGGCCCTGGAAATACAGATTTAGTTTATACCTAGACTGCCTCCATGCAAAAGATTCTTTATAACACCATAACCTTCTCATTTCAGGCACTACTGGTGTGGCCTTGAGCACAGCTGTTGCACCTGGAAGTTCCAGTACAGGTAGGCTAACAAGCTGAGAAGAAAGCTCCCTTTCTGGAAATAAGATGGCAAAAATGTCTTTCACATTGCTCTTCTTCTATAAGAGCATCACAGTATATTTCCCCATCCTTCTAAGTCCTCATCCTTTACTCGTTGCTTCTCTTTTTCTTCCAGAAGCCACAACTTCCACAGGAGTCCATAGAACCACTGTAGTGGGATGGAAGACAGGTGAGAATTAATGGTGTGTGTTTGTGCATGCATGTATGACTTTTGAGTGATAATAAATTACAATTATACTTTGCTTCTTAATAGGATAGTTTTTCGAGGAGGAGCTTTTGAGGAACTCTCATCTAAGATCAGCGTTTTGTTACTTAATTTTGAATTAACTTGGGCAAATTGCCTTCCATTTCCAGGGCCAAGCCTCACATATATAAGTCTCTGCAAATGAGAGTGAAAGTGATAATTGTATGAAAAGTTTTCTTTTTCCATTTTAGTTATCTCCATTTTAGGTATATCAGAAAAATGAATTACTGGCTCAGAGGATTCCATTTCAGGTCAACAGAAGGCCAAAATGCACACAGATTTGCCTCGAACGATATATTTTTCCTTGAGCACAATAATGACTGAAATGTACCGTAGTTATCCCTATAACTCTAGTCTACATTTATATTCCAAAGTTTTTCTATTTTTATCCTTTTAAGAGCTACCACTAGAGGGTCAGCAAACCAAGGAACTGGAAGCACAATAGGTAAAAATGGCAGGAAAGAGGGCCACTTGTCTTACTGCCATTGAATTCCAGACAAATGGAGTCCTCTGTTGAGGAATTTGTATCTTTTTTTGATTTGAGAATAAAACTATGTATGAGAAAACACAGACCAGGCACGATGGCTCACACCTGTAGTCCCAGCACTTTGGGAGGCCGAGGTGGGTGGATCACCTGAGGTCACTAGTTTGAGATCAGCCTGGCCAACATGGTGAAACCTCTTCTCTACTAAAAATACAAAAATTAGCCAGGTGTGGTAGCAGGAGCCTGTAATCCCAGCTACTCAGGAGGCTGAGGCAGGAGGATCACTTGAACCTGGGAGGCGGAGGTTACAGTGAGAGATTGTGCCATTGCACTCCAGCCTGGGTGACAGAGAAAGACTAGGGTAGCTTCTGGCAACACATCTAAACCTGGGAGTTCAAACACGGGTGAGCCAGCCAGCTGGTGAGACTCCACAGAATGATTTACTAGTAAAGTGCCTCCCGTGGCACTGTTATCAAGAACAGTGCATCCTTCACTTTCCTCACAATGCTAATTCCTCTCACTTCATATTTTCCTACCTTTCCTCTCTAAGAAGCTATGACGTCCTTTAGAGGCACTGAGACCACAGGAAGTGGAATGAATACAGGTGAGCACACGAGCTTCCTAACCTGTCCACTTTTCACTTAAAATAATAGCCATAGTAGTTAACACTTTCTAGCATGAACTATGTTCCAAGCACTACTCCACGTTTTTCTCATTATTATTTCTTTTATCCCTCATCCCAAATTGTGAGGTAAGCACTATTGTTCTCACAGACTTTCCAGATGAGAAAAACCTATGGCTCAAAGATATTCACTAACTGAATGAAGATCACACAGCGAGCAAACAACAGATTTCAACTCAGGCACTCTGGCTTCAAAATCCATCCTCTTAACCATGATACTAAATCACCACTACACTATACCGCTACACTCTTTTGTGACATCTCAACTCTTTTAGACTACTACAATTTCTATGATACCAATATTTTACCCAAATGAAAATTCAACAGGTAATCAGTCCTGCTTTGTTCCTTTTTCTAGGGGTATCAGGTAGCCAAGTCACTAGCATTCCACTAGGTAAGTAAAGTACCTTTGTTTTCCTGACATTGAGTACAGAAAAAGAGACGTTCTCATTCAGACTCCACCACCACCTCACATTGCACCCTTCCCCCACCAAGTTTATAGTGAGAATGCAGCATTACATTTGCAAAATACAAAATAACTTTGGAACAAGCTGTCCCTGAAAATGTTTTTTTCTTGCATAATAAAGAATTCTGTTGTTGCCTCATTCTATTATAGAATGGGCTTTTATTATAAGAAAACAATTGATATAGTGGTACCCTTCCATTTTGTTTTTAGATACTACTGCAGTGGTCTCTGGCAACACCATCTCACCTAGCAGTTTCAACACAGGTGAGTCAATGAGGAAACAGATACTGTTGGTTTTTTTTTTTTTTTTTCGGTTAGGTGCTAACTCTGCAGCAATGGCACATTATGTCTTTTGATGATTTTCTGTTAGCCCTCACTACTTTCTTCCTTTTTATTCTCAGAAGATATAACTTCCATGGAAGGAAGCATAATCAATGAAAGTGGAATTGGCAAATATATATATACACACACACACACACAAATAAATATATATTAATATACATGAGAAAAAATGAGAAATGAGAAAAAATGACAAATGTATATATTATTTTTTTCTTGAGATAGTCTCACTCTTGAGATAGTCTCCAGCCCAGGCTGGAGTGCGGTGGTGTGACCTCAGCCTACTGCAAATTCCACCTCCAGGGTTCAAGCAATTTTCTTACCTCAGCCACTCAAGTAGCTGGGATTACAGGTGTGCACCACCACACCAAGCCATCTTTTTTTTTTTTTTTTTTTTTTTTTGTATTTTTAGAAGATATGGGGTTTCACCATGTTGGCCAGGCTGGTCTTGAACTCCTGGCCTCAAGTGATCTGCCTTTCCTGGCCTCCCAATGTGCTGGGATAACAAGTGTGAGCCACTGCGCCTGGCCAAAGAATTGGCAACTCTTGAGTTTCTACAAATCTACATTGGGCTTTTGCCTTTTCATAGAGATATTTGTTAAACAAAGCTTGTATTTATAAAATTCGTATCATTTCTCCTGGGGCCAAACCTTATACTACAATTATAGAAAAAGAGGCTCAGAGTCCAGAAAGATTCCCCTTTTAACATTTAAGCTATTACCCAGTACATACGGAGGAAATATAAATCCGTATTGTTCTATTTAAGGCAGCAGAGGTGATAGAAGTTACTCTAGAGGTTTAGATCTGTCATATTTTGGAATTTGGATGTCATAAGTTTATTGAATGCAGTTGAATACCTTTACACAAATATTGTTTTCATTTCTTGTCACTAGAAGCTACCAGTGGCACATCTAAGAGGTCAAACCCTGGAAGTGAAATAGGTAAGCATGAAAAATACCCCGAAACCTCTGACATTAAACTCTAAGGAGCCAAATAATCAAGGCTGGACTACAAACTAATGTGTTTACTGTGACTCTGAATTTAAAAATGGAGAACACACTTCATGATGACAGGATAGCACAAGCTTTCTGCTGCTTTCAAGTCATAGACAGTCATTGGCGTCCATGTTCTTCTTGGGATGGTAAATGCATCACAATTTGGGGTCTCTCTTTCCCTCTCCCTGCTTTAGGTACCACTGGTATAGTCTCTGGCACAACAGTTGCATCTGGAAGTTCCAACACAGGTAACCTAATAGGGAATGAGGGGTTTTAGTCATGGAATATGACTGAGTCCCTCCCCAGAAACATACACACTCTCTACCGTACCATGGGAATATCACGGGATTTTCTCAGTTATAGGATTCTTCTGAATTTACTTCTTTTCTCCCTTCACTTAGAAGCCACAACTTCTTTGGGCAATGGTGGAACCACTGAGGCTGGAAGTAAAATAGGTGGGCACTAGCAATCAAATAATTATTTTTTTCTTTTCATCTTAAACTAAATCAAATTGGCTCTAATGAACTTAGTGGATGTTTTCCTCAATCATTGTATACAAATTACTGGTATATAAATAGTTTACTCCTTGTGAATTGCTGCTTATTTGAAATACAATGATATCATGAGAACATGCCTAATATATCACTTAAGGCAAAAAAGTTCCTGATATAAACCTTTTAGTTCACTTGAGAAACCTATTATTTTTTTCTAAACCAAATCCTAATTTTAGATGAAAAAGAATTCATAAATTGATTCTCTCCTCTTGTGATTGCAGTTACCACTGGGATAACTACTGGCACAACCATTGTATCTGGGAGTTCCAACACAAGTGAGTCATAAAAGAGTTGAAGAAACCTGCCTATGTGAACTTCTGGGGACCTGATGGCTCCCACAGGGATATTACATAAAGTAAGAGTGTTACTCGTTTTTCCAAATGTCTGCATTCTATACCACTTTCTCCTATTTCTTCTCAGAGGCTACGACTTCTACAGGCATTGGAGTTGCCACTGGAGTTGGAATGGCAACTGGTGAGTGGTTTGTTTTGGGTTCTCAACAATTCTTTGCTTGAGTTTGTGGTAGTGATGAATGAATGGGAAGATGAGCTGAAACAGGATTTTGTATTTCACTTGAAGAGACATGTCAGGTAAATCAAGCTTGGGACCTTGCTCTTCACATGGATTTTCTCCATATACTAGTCTTTTTTTAATATTTTAAATTTTTTCAACTTTTATTTTAGATTCACTTGAAGAGACATGTCAGGTAAATCAAGCTTGGGACCTTGCTCTTCACATGGATTTTCTCCATATACTAGTCTTTTTTTAATATTTTAAATTTTTTCAACTTTTATTTTAGATTCGGCGGGGGGTGGGGGGGGGTACATGTGTAGGTTTGTTACATGTCCTGAGTGTATTGCATGATGCTTAGGTTTGGAGTATGAATGATCCCGTCATCCAGGTACTGAGCAGAGTACCCAATAGTCAATTTTTCAATGCCCCCTTCTTCTTCCCCTTTATAGTGGTCCCCAGTGTCTATTGTTGCTATCCGTATATCCATGAGTATCCAGTGTTTAGCTCCCACTTGTAAGACCATGCAGTATTTGTTTTTCTGTTCCTGCATTAATTCACATAGGATAATGGCCTCCAGCTGCATTCTAGCTCCATCTGTGTTGCTGCAAAGGACATAATTTTGTTCTTTCTTATGGTTGTATAATGTTCCATGGTGTGTATACACTACATTTTTAAAATCCAGTCCATCATTGATGGGAACCTAGGTCGATTCCATGTCTTTGCTATTGTGAATAACCCTGCGATGAAAGTGCAAATGAATGTGTCTTTTTGGTAGAACAATTTGTTTTCTTTTGGATAGATACCCACTAATGGGATTGCTGGGTCAATTGGTGATTCTGTTTTAAGTTCTTTGAGAAATCTCCAGACTGCTTTCCATAGTGGCTGGATTAATTTACATCCACATCAACGATCAATTCCCTTTCCTCTGCAGCTTTACCAGCATCTGGTTTTTTTTTTGTTTGTTTTGTTTTGTTTTTGACTTTTTCATAATAGCCATTCTGACTGGTGTGAGATGGTATTTCATTGTGGTTTTGATTTGCACTTCTCTAATGATTAGTAATGTGAATGTTCTCATATGCTTGTCATATGTGTGTATGCCTTATGAAAAATAGCTGTGTACTTTGGCCACTTTTTAATAGGGTTGTTTTTTGCTGGTTAATTTGTTTACATTCCTTGTAGGTTCTGGATATTAGATCTTTGTCAGATGCATAGTTTGCAAATATTTTCTTCCATTCTGTAGGTTGTCTGTTAACCTGTTGATAGTTTCTTTTGCTGTGCAGAAATTCTTTAGTTGAATTAGGTTCCATTTGTCAAGTTTTGTTTTTGTTGCAATTGTATTTGGCATCTTTGTTATGAAATCTCTGCCAGGGCCTATATCCAAAATGACATTTCCTAGATTATATTCCAGGGTTTTCATAATTTTAGGTTTTGCATTAAAGCCTTTAATCTATCTTGAGTTGATTTTTTTATATGGTGTAAGGAAAGGGGTTCAGCTTCAATCTCCTGCATGGCTAGCCAGTTATGCCAGCACCATTTATTGAATAGGGAGCCATTTCCTCATTGCTTGTTTTTGTTGGCTTTGTCAAAGATCAGATGGTTGTAGGCGTATAACATAATATCTGGGCTCTGTATTCTGTTCCATTGGTCTGTGTGTCTGTTTTTGTACCAATACCATGCTGTTTTGGTTACTGTAGCATTGTAATATAGTTTGAAGTTGGGTAATGTTATACCTCTAGTTTTGCTGTTTTTGCTTGGGATTTCCTTAGTTAAGCACCTTTTTGGTTCCATATGAATTTTACAATAGATTTTTTTTTCTAATTTTGTGAAGAATGTCATAGGTAGATTTAAATAGCATTGAATCTGTAAATTGCTTTGGGCAGTGTGGTCATTTTGATAATATTAATTCTTCCTATCCATGAACATAAAATGTTTTTCTATTTGTATCATCTCTGATTTCTTTCAGCAGTGTTTTGTAGTTCTTATTGTAGGGCTCTTTTGCCTCCCTAGTTAGCTGTATTCCTAGGTATTTTATTTTTTGTGGCTATTGTGAATAGGATTGTCTTTTTTGATTTGGCTCTCAGCCTTGATGTTGTTGATGTATAAAAATGCTGCTAATTTTTGCACACTTATTTTGTGTCTTGAAACTTTGCTGAAATTGTTGATCAGATCTAGGTTTTTTGGGCAGAGACTATGGGGTTTTCTAGGTATAGAATAATATCTTCTGCAAACAAAGATAGTTTGACTTATTTCCTTCCTATTCGGATGCCTTTTATTTATTTCTCTGGTCTGATTGCTCTGGCTAGGACTTCTAGTACTGTGTTGAATATGAGTGGGGAAAGTTGGCATCCTTGTCTTGTTCCAGTTCTCAAGGGGAATGCTTCCAACTTTTGCCAATTCAGTATGATGTTGGCTGCGGATTTGTCGTAGATGACTCTTATTATTTGGAGGTATATTCCTTCAATACCTAGTGTTTCATGAGTATTTAACATAAAGGGATATTCAATATTATCAAAAGCCTTTTCTGCATCTATTGAGATGATCATGTGGTTTTTGTTTTTAGCTTTATATGGTAAATCACATTTATTGGTACATACATTTGTGTATGTTGACCCAAACTTGCATCCCAGGGATAAGGCCTACTTGATCATGGTGCATTAACTTTTTGATATGCTGCTGGATTTAGTTGGCTAGTATTTTGTTGAGAATTTTTGCATCTATGTTCATCAAGATTATTGTGTTGAAATTTTCTTTTTTTGTCGTGTCTCCATTAGGTTTTGGTATCAGAATGATGCTGGCTTCATAGAGTGAGTTAGGGAGGAATTTCTCCTTCTAAATTTCTTGGAATAGTTTCATTAGGAATGGTACCAGCTCTTCTTTATTCATCTGGTAGTATGTATCTGTGAATCTGTCTGGTCCTGGGCTTTTTCTGGTTGGTAGGCTTTTGATTGCTGATTCAATTTCAGAACGCTTTATTGGTCTGTCTAGGAATTTAATTTCTTCCTGGTTCAATCTTGGGAGGTTATATGTTTCCAAGAATTCATTTCTTCCAGGTTTTCTAGTTTGTGTGCATAGACGCATTTGTGGTAGTTTCTGGGAGGTTTTTTTTTTTTTTTTTGTAATTCTATGGAGTCTGGTAATATTTCCTTTGTCATTTCTGATTGCGTTTATTTGGATCCTCTTTATTAGTCTAGATGGTGGTCTATCAATTTTATTTATTCTTTCAAGAAACAAACTGCTAGATTCATTGATATTTTGTATGGTTTTTCACATCTTAATTTTTTTTTTTCAGTTCAGCTGTGATTTTTGTTGTTTCTTGTTTTCTGCTAGTTTTGAGGTTGCTTTGGTTTTGTTTCTCTAGTACCTGTAGGTGTGATGTTA
This sequence comes from Mandrillus leucophaeus, assembly GCF_000951045.1. Taxonomy (NCBI): domain Eukaryota; kingdom Metazoa; phylum Chordata; class Mammalia; order Primates; family Cercopithecidae; genus Mandrillus; species Mandrillus leucophaeus. The sequence continues at coordinate 186,668 of NW_012101304.1, read as the reverse complement.
CATTGTTACTTTGAGATCTTTCTAACAGTTTAATGCGGGCATTTGGCGCTATAAACTTCCCTCTTAACACTGCTTTAGTTGTGACCCAGAGATGCTGGTATGCTGTATCTTTGAAAAATATGAAATGCCTCATGAATTTTTGTGTCATCCTTAAAGCAGGGCCATGTTAATATTCTCTGTATCATTCCAATTTTAGTATATGTGCTGCTGAAGTGAGCACAAGAATTTCTTTGTTCATTTTCTGCCCTGATGATCTACCTAATGCGTCAGTAGGGTGTTGGAGTCCCCCACTATTACTGTGCAGCTGTCTTTTTGCAGGTCTAGAAGTACTTGCATTATGAATCTGGATATCCCAATGCTGGGTGCATATATGTCTAGGATAGTTAATTCGTCTTCTTGAATTGAACACTTTATCACTATGTAATGCCCTTCTTTGTCCTTTTTTGCTGTTGTTGGTTTAAAGTCTGTTTTATCTAAGAATAGCAACTTCTGATCTTTTTTGTTTTCCTTTTGCATCATAGATCCTTGTTTCTTTATTTTAACTCTGTGGGTATAATTACATGTGAGATGGAGCTCTTGAAGACAGCAGATGGATGGGTCTTGTTTTTTGTTTGTTTTTGTTTTATTCCAACTTGCCACTCCACACCAGCTTTTTAGATGTGATATTTATGAAACTAAGAATGATGTGTTATTCTGAATCCTTTATCCATCTTGCCTTCATATGGTCAGTTGGAGTTTTCAGGAGCCTAGAAAACGCCATATCTTGGTTAGCAAAGATGTTTAATTTGCCCATCTTGGACTTCTATTGCGTATTAAACCTATTGTCATGGGTTTATCCTCATGAATAAGGTTCCAATAAATTTAATTTTAAAAAATCACCCGACACTTCCAAGAAGTCCCTATTGAAACATGAGGGAGCCACACCACAGGAAGTAAAACTGATGAGCAAAGGAAAAGCACTGCTTTCCAAAGTATTTAACCACAGCAAAGGGGCTCCAGAATGACAGTTTTGCCACAGTTGGTTTTGGGAGATGAGAAAGCCTAGGAGAAAATGTGGTTTTTGTTTTTCTTTGCATAGAGAAGCCCTTGGATGGCTTATAAGAAATGCGTATTTTTCCAAGTCTATGCTATTCTCTGGGTTAAAAAAAAAAGTCATTACTATGGTCTCTCTCTCTCTCTCTGTTTTACTATCTTTCCCTCAATTTCATTTTCATTTCAAATCCCCTGGAATATCTTCTTTCATCACACTTGCTGGAAATTTCAACAGGGATTAGTCAACGTTACAAAAGAAAGCTGTCTATGAGTACCTCAGGCAAAATGCCATCTTCTTTGAGAATATGTCTTCTACTAAAACATGAAATATTTTCCAGATTTCAAACTTAAGTCATCTCAACTTTTTCCTCTACTACCAGGAGCTACAACTTAATTACTAAATAATACCACTACTAGAAATTAATTACAGAGGATTTCATTAATTACTAGTGAAATTTAGGCCCTGACAGGAGATGATAAAACTTTTCATTTGAAGACTTATTGAAGTCCGTTGAAGGTGGTCATATTAATGCTGTGGAATACCCTGGACTAAAGATTTAATTAGAAACATCATTGTTAGGACATAGCTTCCCAGAAGTAGATACCTAAATGGGGACAGGAATCTTTTTAGGTAAAATATTTCCACACTTGTCTTTGCTCATACTACTGTCATATCAAATAAAGCCACCACTAACCAAGATTTCCAGGCTGGATAAATAAAAGATGACTGAAATAAACTTAAGGCATCTTGGGTGTCTTTTGTTTACTTGAAAAAATGATGATGGAAAAGAATATTTTCTCTTTTCTATTCAAATGTCTGGGGGATGTAAAACAGTATGGAATTTTCAGGGAACTTTAATACAATAATACAATATACTTGTGGAACGCAACCCAGATGTTGAGAGAGCATTGAAAGAGGGAATGTTGGGAAGTTTTTGGAGCTTCTAGATTACAAAGTTGGGACAGAAGTATCATGAAATGAAGAAAAAAATCACTCATCAGTTCTATATTCTATGAGACTATTATAATATGGGGCTCAATTATAACACCAAAAATTAAAACGTTGATTCATGGGCAATGAGAAGGGATTTTTAAATAGGTTAATTATCATGCCCAGGTTGTATTTTTTGGGAATATTAATTACTCACAGGTAGAAGATTGATATGAAAGAGAATAAGAGTAAGGGTGGAGGTATGTTGTATAGTTTGAAATCTCTTGGAAATGACAGATAGTTAGGGACTGAAATAAGCTAGTCATAAGGGGATACAGAGGCAGAAAGAGTGTACAATATGTTAGCCAGTTAGAATCAACAAGTGTGGCTGAGGAGATAAAGGAGAGGAATAAATTTAGCTGACTTCTAGTTCATGATTTGAGTGCTTGGGTGGATAGGTGATGGTGCCATCTACCAAGTTTGTGAATATACTAGAGGAAATAAAAATATTTGATAAGTGATACAGTAAGGTCTGATTTTGATCATTTGAATTCAAATTACTCTGAGGTTTCCAGGTAGTGATGTCCAGAAGAGTTGATGAAGGTGACTGGGGCCCAGACGAGAAGCCTGTACTGGGATAGAGATTTGTCAGTCATTTGCTTACAAACAATATTTGAAACTATGGGTACTGATGAGTCACTTAGGGTTACATTAGCCCTAAATAACCCACTGTATGTTATTTACATACAGGGAGAAGAGAAAACAGACAAAGAGAGTTCCTTGGGCTCTCCAGGACATAAAGGGTGGACATAGGCAAAGAGCCTGAAAAGGAGAGGAGTTCTGGTTTAGCAATTTCCAATGTGTTTGACTTAGCACTGTGTACTGAAGTACTGGGATATACCATGTTATACCAGGAGACCATATTGCCTCTAATTTTGGGATTCAGAATCTCAAACAGGATCAGCCAGAATTTGCTGGGGACATATTTTTTAATATTTCGTTTTTTCAGAGAACCTAGCCTCATAGTTATGAAACTTTGAAAGTAGAAAGTAGAAGGGGGGAAACTCTCTTGAAAGAATTAAAATATTAAGATTCTCAATCTTTTTCATTTTTTAACCTTTAGGGATCACCAACATAATTTCAGGGAGAAGCCAACCTACTGAAAGTAAAACAGGTGAGCATGGGGAATTGAAAAAGGTGAGGATGGGAAAGGCCCTCGTTCATGATGCTAACTTGGAAAAGAAAGATCCCAGAGGACTGAAGCTAACCAAAATGAACACTATAAAACGGGGAAAACCATGTTTAGTTTACCTCTTGGGAAAGGAATCCTGGAGAAGGAATGCATTGTCTCACAGAAACACATGGATTTGTTCTAAACCATGATTTCTATCCTATCAGACACTGCTCATATTACCCCCTCTTCCTTCTCCCTCTCATCCAAGGCTACACAGTGACAGGCTCTGGGACAACAACCTTACCTGGAGGTTTCAGAACAGGTAAGTCAAGTAGTGAAAGGAATTCTCCTTTAAATGGCTCTCAGTTAGCAGTGTAATTGGATTGTTTGTGGCTCAATGGATGGATACCCCATTCTTAATGATGTTCTTATTTCACATTGCATGCCTGTAACAAAACATCTCAGGTACCCCATAAGTATATACATTTACTATGTATGCACAAAAATTAAAAACATTAATAAAACTAGTAAATTATCTCATAACAACATCATCTATTGCCATATCATTTTCATGTTGACAAACTCTCCATCTTTTCCACTTTTCTTAAGTTGCTCTTACAGAGGCCACAACTTTTAAAGGTTATGTTGGAACCACTGAAGCAGAAATTTCATCAGGTGAGTTTTTTCACATTTTAGATTCTCCACGATTTTTCCATTTGAGTTTGCTACATACAGATTTTGAATGAAAATGAATGTGGCTGGAAGGTGGTTGCTTTCCCTTTAATAAGAGATCATGAGGCCAACCTAGATCAATTCTCTGATTTTTCCAAGATATATTGTAGATGTATTAATAATTATCTAGACACATCCTTTCTTTACTCCCTTGGTCTTGTCAGGCAATACCCCAGGATCAACAGGAGTCACCAGCAGCCAAGAAGGTGAGATTACTATAATGGATGCAGGTAATTTTGCTGATTAAGAGATTATTCAATAGATGCAGGTAATTGTGCTGATTAAGGCTTTGATTTAGATATTTAACCTTTGATCACAAGTTTACACACACTTTGTTTTCTGGTTTTCTTTCTCTGGAGTACTTGTCCGTTTTCTTACATTTACTGTAGAAAATTTTTACTGGAGGTAAATCATGTGCGTATAAGAAACACATTCTCAAATTTAGTAATTGAAGTCTGGATGATTCTAGATCTAGAGAAATGAGATATATGAGGCAATTGTGACTTTCCTCTCCCATATTTCCCTTGAACATACAATTATGAAAGAGTCAATTGGAAAACATGCTAGGCTTAGCATTTAGTGCAAGAAAACTTGTTAAATTGTTTTCTGTTGCTTCAGAGAAACCAGGTTATGTGGAAAAGCCATACATTTCCGATGATGGGAAAGGCGTTGTGTCCTTCCCTCTTATTACAGGCACCACTGAGGTAGCCTCTAGCATAATTATTTCTGGAAGTTCAAACACAGGTATGTAAATATTTAGTAGGTAGCTACAAGAACCTAAGGCTAGAAAACTAAGATCCCTTCTGTGGAACTGACTGTAGCATCCACACATCAATTCCTACCTCATTCTTCTTTGCCTTTCTTAGGGTTAAATGAGTGTCTGTCAGTAGTTAAATCTGTTTAACTCCACTGGGTTCTCATTAATGACTCCTATCCATTGCTTCAGCATAGGGAAATATTGGGGGTAAAGATAAGACTCAGGAAGTTCCATTAGGGAATTTACATTTCCTAGCCATCTATGGTTGTTTTCTTGTTTTGGGGTTTCTCAGGCTCATGCCAGAGTCCCCAGGTCAGGCTGTGAAGGCACACAGGGCACCACTAAAGGAGAGAGCAGACACTGAAATCCATGAATTCTCATCTGTCCAGAGGAGTTATTTCTGTGTCTGTAATTCACAAGGTGCCCTGTGGGCTAGCTGCAGTACTGGCCCAGAATGTCATCTGAGTTGCTTTCTCTTCCTCATGTTGATCTCCGAGGATAGGAATAAGGGCTGTGGCTGATATGAATTTGCCCTCATTTTCCTTTGCAGGCACCACTGTAATATCAAGTGGAATCACTGGAATCTCAGAAACTTCCATCACAGGTAATATAAATTATTGTCTCAAATGAAGACTACATGCTCAACATTTCTGTGTCTTTAACACCAAAGTAAGTGCTGTTTACAAAGTCAATACAGATAGGCAGTATTTATCTCTATGAATGAATGTCACACTTCAACTGCAAAATAAAATTGCACCAGATGTAGTTAAACAGGCAAAGAAGACTTTGTTCAAGACTATTACAGTAAGTGTCAAAACCATTGCAACAGGGGAGAGAGACTGAACTCAGCTCTGATAAAGCAAAAGGCAGGAGAATTGTTTAGTGCTTGGCTAAGCTAGTGGAAAAGTAATGAAGAATGTTTGGAGAGACTTCGACGTATACGATTAGGCCATCTGTGTTTGGTAATTGGCACTTAATCAGGTCAAAGTTAGGCCCCTGCCCTCCCACAGAGATTGGGAGATAGAGACATTATTTTTCTTGATAATTATATTTCAAAAGAGTGGCTGTCAGGTCCTTGAGAAAGATATTTATGAATTGTAAGATTGACAAGAGAGTGGAAGAAGATTTACATCTCAAAGGGGCAGAGGAAGAATTTAAAAGTAAGGCAAGTTTTCTAAAGTAAATAAGAAAAGGAAGGTTAAGAGCCAATAGCTAGGAACAAACCTGTCTAAAATGTAGTTAAGCTAAGGGCAACATTAGGTCTCTCATTTTCTCATTTTTTCCCACTCTCTCCCTCCAAAATTAATACAGGAGAACCAAGAAACCAAGTTACATGAAGAGTTAAGCGTGAGAAAAACTCTTGTCATTTAGAGAAGGGGCACCAGAAGTGAAACATGTATAGAGTAAAGTGTGAGAAAAGCTCTCATCACTTAGAGAAAGGAAACCGACAAGAGAAACATGTATCAGGGTCAAAGAAGAATCTTCACTTCACCTCTGTGAACAAGGGATTGCTACAATAGGAAGTTCTTAGTGTTTCCACGGCAGGGGCGTGAGCTAGCATTAGTAGATGTGTTAGTGTATTCCAACTGCTTTGAGACTCTTGTTCCACGTGGAGGTGTCTTAAGTAAATGCTCTTCTGAGATCAGAAAAAGTGTATTGCTCTTCCCTTGCTCGTTTTAGGTCCTTCCAAGGAAGCATCTAACGAAACCACTGCTCCTGGACCTCCTACCACAGGTAAGTCAAATAGTAATAAATGCATTTGTCTCGGTGGCCCCTCAGAAGACAGGATAGCTTATCTGCAGTTCTCACAGAAGCAAAGAGTAGAATGATGGTTACCAGTGGTTGGGGTAGTTGTATATATGGGGAGGGGTATGGTGGGGAGATGTTGGTGAAAGGATACAAGATTTCATTTAGACAGGAGGAGTAAATTCAAGAGATCTATTGCACAAGATCGTGACTATAGTTAATAATATATTCTTGAAAAGTGCTAAGAGGGTGGCATAATGTAGTTCTTCAGAACATCATGTACAAAATACATAGTTTTTTTTTCTGTCCATCTAAAACATGAAGAATAAAACATTTTTTTAAAATGAAGTTAAGCTCTAGCTTCTCCAGTTCCCTGTACTCACCACTTTTGTTCCTTTTTAAGCAGTCACTGCTTCCACAGGAGTCAAAATAACTTCTGGAACTGGAGTGCAAACAGGTGAGTATTCAGTGTGGCTTTGATTATACATAAGAAGTTGAGTTAGGAGGAGAGAGGTAGGAGAGAAGTGAAAGACCGAGGCCAGGATGATGGCATTCAACTTCCTCTTAGAACACAACTTTGAATTTATACTAAGGATACCTTTCTTTTTTTTCCCCCTCTCTGGGAGTTTTTGGTTTAGGTTTTCACTGGGGCTCCCCTCCTAAAGACTTCTTCATGCAGATTGAGAATTCTGAGCAGGGTATTATGAAGGGTGCTAGTCCTAAAATGTCTTACATTTCCTTTTGCGAGGCTCCACCTTGGTTCCAGCTGGAGTGCCAACAAGACCACAAGTACGCCAGTCAGGTAAAATCAGATGACCCAAATGAACTGGAATAACTTGTCTGTTCCACAAAAAGCCTTCCTTGAGTATGAATTTGTGCCATCATTTGGGCATGTACATAAACACAGACTTGATATGTGTAGGTTATTCTAATTTTTAAAATCACAATACCATCCATTTATTTCCTCTCAGAAACCACTGTCGTGGCAACCAGAGAAGTAGAAACTGAAAATAAAACAGGTCAGTATAGGAAAAGCCCTAATTTCTTTGTTACTATGTCAACTAATATTTCTTTAGTACCTTATATGTGCTAAACTCTCTAGCAGACATTAAAAGCAAAAACATCAGCAGGATGCAGCACTTGCCATTTTTTATTCTGTGTGTGTGGGAGGAAGATATTATTTTGGGCACAGATAGTATATATTTAATGATACCAAAAATATGCACAAAATATGTGGTTCCGGGGGTGGAGTGAGAGTAGTGTTAATTTCTGCTTATTAATTGGTAGTGTGGAGTAAAGGCATGAGAAATGGCATGATTGAGTTTAACATTGGCATGGATGGGGAGGGTATTCCTGCCAAACAGCCCTGGAAAAGATAAAGATATAAGACCTCATGGGGGAGTTCAGGAATCAACCAGATGTTGGCAATGACTGCGTAAGGTTCAGGGAGGAAATGAGAGCAAAAATGTAAGTAGAGGAAATTTTATGAAGAACCAAACTTCAACAAGGCTTTATCCTTATAGTAATGGGATACCATTAAGGATTTGATCAAGAGCCTGACATGATCAGATAGTTGAGAAATTACTCTGATACAAATGTGGTGATTAGGAGACTGTTCTCTGTGGCTCCTCTTACAAATATCTCCAACGAACGCTTGCAATCCTGGTCAGGGAATATTTTCTCTTGTATTCATGCCTAATTGATCTTTTTTCTCTCTTGTTGCTGGTTTCTGTTACTTTGCTAAGCATCCATAATTAGCACCTGGCTTAGTCTCCCTACGTAAAGAGTTGGAAATATTTGATTACCCAAATTTCCATACCTTTAATTCATTTTGTAATCTATATTTTGGGCCTATTAGTTGTTGGGATCACTTTACCTAAACATGTAGAAATTTTAAGTTCTCTTCAAATATTCTGTTGCTCCTAGGTCAGCCTTTTTCTTGGTAGGTTGAGATATATATACACACACACACACACACATATACACACATATACACACATATGTATACATATATGTGTGTGTATGTGTGTGTGTATATATATACACACACACATATATCTCAACCTACCAAGAAAAACGTGTGTGTGTGTGTGTGTGTGAGAGAGAGAGAGATATATATATATACATATTTAAACAGAATCTTGCTCTGTTGCCCAGGCTGGAGTGCAATGGCATGATCTCGGCTCACTGCAAGCTCTGTCTCTTGGGTTCAAGCGATTATCCTGCCTCAGCCTCCCTGGTTGCTGGGACTATAGACAAGCACCACCATACCCATCTACTTTTTGTATTTTTAGTAGAGATGGAGTTTCACCATGTTGGCCAGGCTGGTCTCAAACTCCTGGCCTCAAGTGATCTGCCCACCTCGGCCTCACGAAGTGCTGCAATTACAGGCGTGAGCCACTGCGACTGGCCAGATTGCATAAAATATTCATTTTGTTTTTAGAAGTTTCGGAATAGAGTTTGAAATTTATGAGTGAATTGTTGGATTGACCAAAATATATGATGTGTAAAGGCTAAAAAAGATACATATTGCCAGTTTAAAGCATTTGTTGGGGGAGAAGATAGAGCAAAATTGAAGTATTTCAAGAAGATAAGGAGAATAAAGGTTTTTAAATGACTAAAACTGGGTAATTAATACTCATTTTATACTGTAGCAGAATTATCATTTTCCCTTTTTAAATCTTTTTGTCCTATTCATTAGAACTGCCTTCAAAAAATTTTGAAGAGTTTACTTTGATGTTTTCTCCTTTTGATACTTATATTTTTCTCTCATTAAAATATGAGGTCCAAAGGAAACACTGTACAATGGAATTTCAAATGCAGCGAGGAGCAGGACGGGGAGATAGATGGGAATATATCTATTTGTAAGACTAGCTATGTAGACAATTATTTTCAGCAATAGAATAATGAATTAGATAACTATACTTGCCACAATACTATTCCAGTAACTTCAGAGACTAACTTGAGGTTCCTGTCTTTACACAGAATGTCTAGCCTCACTTCCACCTGCTCCAGGTAAGAGTACCACGACTTCAGAATTGCTCTGCATTAATGGCTACTCTCGTCAATCAAATTTCAGAGGTCCTGCTAATAAAAGTCACCAGCCATGGAAATGTTATAAAATAGGAAAACATGTATTGGATTAACTTAGCTTTTATTCCCCTAATAGTGAGTAAATAGTTCATTTCCTCCTTCACAAACCAATGAAACCAAACCAAACAAATATACCTTGTTACTCAGATCAAAACAAGGTTTACCTACTAAATGTTTCATATAATTATGATACCTTAACCAAAATATTGTCACTTGATAGTAAGCATCTTTTTAAACTAGATAATTTCAACTTGAGGGATGAGCTATAGTAGAAAAAAATCCGTTTAGCCAGAGTTAAGTAATTTTAAGGAACTTTGTAGCAAGTAAACAAAATTACTAAAAAATATGCAGCCATAAAAAAAGGGTAAGTTCATGTCCTTTGTAGGGACATGGATGAAGCTGGAAACCATCATTCTCAGCAAACTATCGCAAGGACAAAAAACAAAACACTGCATGTTCTCACTCATAGGTGGGAATTGCACAATGAGAACGCTTGGACACAGGGTGGGGAACATCACACACTGGGGCCTGTCGTGGGGTGGCACGAGGGGGAAGGGATAACATTAGGAGATATACCTAACGTAAATGACGAGTTAATGGGTGCAGCACACCAACATGGCACATGTATACATATGTAATAAATCTGCACGTTGTGCACATGTACCCTAGAACTTAAAGTATAAAAAAATAAAAATAAATAAATAAAATAAAAAAGTAGTCAGATCTTCAAAAAAAATTACTAAAAAATAATTCTCTGACCTTAGTACATAGTGGGAAAAGGAAGGTCTTCAGAGAAATAGCAAATTTAATATCAGGCAGAAAATAAATTTCAAAGTAAAAATATAAACTATGTATTATATATAGAGGGCATATTGTCTGTCACTTGTGTTGTATATTTTAAGGTATCTCCAGGAATTTCTTTACAATATTGATATTTGAGAACACAAACAGACCAGTCCAGGGCATGTAAATGAGAGAAGTGAGATAAAGTTGAGACGGTCAGTTTGAGTCACAATATGAGAGCCTTCGAAAGCTAGACTGCTAGAATAAAGTGTTTGTTTATACACAACTATAAGGGACCATCAAAGTAGTAATGAGATGAGAATTAGGCTTTAGAAAAATCACGTTACCTGATTGGATCAGAACGAGATATGAGTCAGAGTAATCCCCTAAAAAAAACCAGTAGAATATGCTAGATCAAAAACGTAGTAAGATCTTGGAGTGGCATTGTAGCAAGTAGAATACGGAAAGGAAGAAATGAATGTGAGATACAGGATTTGGCAGTAGATTTGATGCCAGTGATAGAAGGAAGAACTCAAATGGCTCCTTGATTTTAGCTTGAATGATTGAAAGTATAGTTCTATCTGTAGAGAAGGAAGCCAGTCTAGAAGAGAAGCTGGTTTTGGGGGGAAGATGATACAATCTGTTGTGTGCACATCGAGTTTTGGGTTTCTATGGGTCTGCCAGGATTCTGTCTAGAGGTAGAGAGAGAACTGGCTCCAAAGCTATGAGAGAGATCTGGGCTGGAGCTGGACATTTTAGAGTCATTCTTTTGATGTTACGGTGCACATTGTGGAGATAGGGGAAAGAGTTAGAGGCAAAATGAGAGGGAGTAAGACAAACTGCCAGTGAAGACAAAAATTTCAGAGTATTAAATCTGAAGAAAGGAGAACATTTTTCAAGAAGGTAAGAATGAACAATATCAACTATGGCAGATAACTTAAACTGAGAAAGGGCCCTTGGGTCTGGTAATTATGAAGCCATGGTGACTTGTAGGATTGGAAAAGCAGAAGTCAGACTGCAAAACAGTAAGTCAGTTAGTAGCCATAAGATTGATTGACCACTGCCAGGAGAAATTAAGAATTATGCTTTGCTGAGATTTATAAAAATAGGATATGCCTGTTGGTAACAGTTTGCTTAAAGCAGGTGGACTTGATTTTATTCACCTTAAGGCACCATAAAATCTTGTATAATTCTGTGACTCTGAAATCCTAATGCCAGTTACAGTATTGGCCACCTGGTGGTTATCTATAAATAACAGATGGTTATATTTTGCCAAATTTAATTACCATTTATCATTTATGTTAACAGTTTGTCACGGTCCACTGGGAGAAGAGAAATCTGTAAGTACACAGTTTTGCTCTACTTTAATCCAAATGTGCTCTAATTCCTGTATTTGAATAGAAGTCTAAACTTGGTTTGTATATGTAGCCTGGAGACATATGGACTGCCAATTGCCACAGATGTACCTGTACTGATGCAAAGACTATAGACTGTAAACCTGAGGAGTGCCCTTCTCCACCCACATGCAAAACCGGTGAAAAGCTTGTGAAGTTCCAATATAATGACACCTGCTGTGAAATTGGATACTGTGGTGTGTATTCATAATACATTATTTTAATTGAATATGTTCATTGGTTGTTTATTAACATATTCAAGAGATACTTTTTGAGCTACCAGTTTTGTCAAACATAATACTAGACAGGTGTAATAAATAGTACAGAATTAGTATAATAATATTTGTGTTCTTAAAACTTACCATCTTCAGAATGGGGGACACCCAGAATTAAGTTATGAATATAATCAGTAAATTAAAGGAAGACTATGATATTATGGGTAGAAATATTACAGTTGGTTGCTATGTATGATCTCATCTGCAATTTCTGTTTTATAAATAGAATTATAGTATTTTAGAATAAAACAATATATTTATTTTTCAGAACCAAGAACATGTTTGTTTAACAATACTGACTATGAGGTAAGGTCTTTTCTTCATTAAAATGTTCTTGTTAATTATATGAATAAATTTAATACTCGACTATATTAAGGGACTTTCAGCCTATTTTATATATATAATATATGTAAGTGTATATATTATGTATATAAAAGAAATTACATAATAAATATATATGTATGTATATATATATTTTTAACCCTACTAACAACGGATTGGAATCCATTCATTTTTTTCCCTACACCCACTTCCAAAGGAACATCAAATGTAACACTCACCAGGACTCTTCAAAGGAGGAAAACATAATTCTTGATCATTAACTACTCAGCAGTAGAGCTTCTGAACAAAATTTCCCATGGGCCTTGCCAGATGGAGAAGACATACTTTGTAACATTCAAATCAATGAACAGAGTCAAACTGTAATTATAACCAGAAAGATCAGATGGTCAAGCTGTTCAGAGATCAAATAAGAAAACCCAAAGGGCTAGAACCCTATTATGCAGCTACAGCAACACAATATATTCAAGGCTGGATTTTGACAACTAATTTGACATTTTGGACAGTAATTTAACTTTTTAGAAAAAAGTATAACGAAGCCATAAAAATCAGATGATTCTCAAATTGATATTAACATACTTGAAATGGTGATAGTAAATATTAAAAAATCTAAAATGAAATATATGTGGTATATTAGGCAATAGATAAAACATCCTATGAGAGTTTTACTTTGATAACCCATTTATCACACTCACATTTCTACCTGGACTTCTTAAATTTTTAGTTTTCAAAGTTGATCTGACTTGAACCTGTGGTAGCTTTTTAACAAAAAATATGATGATATTTAAGAAACAAAAGGAAAGTTTTCTTCTGATCATTTATAGTAAAATTCCAACTTATCAGAAAGTTCATCTTGTCTGAGGCCGTGAAATAAATGTAGTTTCTCAAACTGTTGTTTGAATATTTAACATAAGCTAATTATAAAGTGACAGCAGAGAGCTTTAAAAGTATAGGAATATAGGCCAAGATAGAAGCAAGACATCTTGTGAGACTTGTCATTTGTTTTAATATGATAAGCCTATTTTGTGCCATTTTTCCCCCACTTAAATTTCTCGTTTCCCCTTAAGCTTAGAACATAACAATTAAGTGCTTGATCACTATAAAAAAACCTGTCTTGAAAATTTCTTGAAAATATAATAGAGTATCTGTTGGTGAATCTTCATTTGAGGATTGAGAATCTTGACACATTTTGTGTCTCAATGAACAAATTTGGTTTATTCATGGAAGTGAAAGACTTTCAAACCATCTTTTCTTTACTATTAACCTAATGACAAAGTGCCTCTGGAAAATCACTAAACATGAATTTGAATTTTTAAACTGATATTCTTGCAAACCTCTAAAAGAAATCAAGGTGAATAATTATTTTGTTTTCGTCCTCCTCTTTTCCTCCCAGATTGGTGCTTCATTCGATGACCCCAGCAACCCCTGTGTCTCCTATTCCTGCAAAGACACTGGCTTTGCTGCAGTAGTCCAGGACTGCCCAGAGCAGACCTGGTGTGCAGAAGTAAGTCATCTTAACTAACGAACACTGAGGTTCAGTTCTCATATCAAACCCTGGCTGGGCGCAGTGGCTCACACCTGTAATCCCAGCACTTTGGGAGGCCGAGGCGTGCGGATCACCTGAGGTCAGGAGTTCGAGACGAGCCTGGCCAACATGGTGAAACCTTGTGTCTACTAAAAATATAAAAATTAGCCAGGCGTGGTTGCAGGTGCCTGTAATCCCAGCTACTCAGGAGGCTGAGGCAGGAGAATCGCTTGAGCCCAGCAGGCGGAGGTTGCAGTGAGCCGAGCACTGCACTCTAGCCTGGGGAACAAGAGTAAGACTTCCTTTCAAAAAAAGAAAAATCAACCTGTCTTCAATCTCATTAGAAAATATTTGCGTCTGGCTAGCAGACATAAATATCTGGTAGATCGATAGCTCTTTAAACAAATGCATTATATCCAGAGCCCTGGTGATTCCAGACATGCTCATCTTTTATTGTTAAGTATATAGTTTTTTTCATATCAAGAAAGGCTCTCATGTTTTGCAGGCTTTATAAAACTTAATTTAGTGCTCATCTAGAAGGAGTCAGTTATTATAGAAAGCATTTTGCTATTTCTAAACTAAAAAACTCACTAACTTTTAAAAATAGCTCAAATAATCATCTATAAGGATACCAATTTTTCTATATAATCATGTCTGGGTACTTTAGATCTTTCTTTGTGTCACAGTTTTCTCCATTTCTGTGCTCCCCAAGTATGGCTGAGTTTTATATTAATGAATGCTTAAGTTTCAATTATTAAGGGAGGTTTAAGTTATCATTTTTCTTTCTGAAGATATAATTGATAATATGGTTTAATGTTTTATTTTCGAGCTCTAATACCGGATTTCAATATTTATCATGCTTTTACTTTGTTATAATTTTAAACCTATCAATTTCTCAAAGGTGCAGCTTCTAATTGTGAGTTTCTAGTATGTAGTAGTAATATTATTGTTAAAGCATTTTTCAGTAAGTGAGAAATAATCTAATATTATTTAATGTTATCTTTAACAAGAATTTAGTTTAAAGCTTATTTTTCCTTTGCCCATTGTTGAAAAATTTTAGTCATATTTTTATTACTAAGCTGATGTCTCTCCTCTCCTACCTTTTGCTTACTAGATCTGGGGTAAGATTGTCCATCTGTTCCATTTCCTCTTTGTGATGTGATGCATTTTAACCAATTAAGAAGTGTTGTATTATTTGCAGAAAAATTTAGAACAACGTTTCTCGTTTTTATCTTTTTTCTTACCCCTACAGGAAGACAGAATCTATGATTCCAAAAAATGTTGCTATACATGTGAGTAAAGTTAAGTTCTGCACAGAGAAAAATGTAAGCTGTTGACAAAAGTTTAATTTCTTTAAAACAAAATGGCAGATCATTAAGAGAAAGTATCTTGTATTTTTAACACAACAGGTAACCTAGCCTATCTGTGTAAACTTCCACTGGATATTTGTACATAATGTATTATGGCTATGTATTCATGTTGACTGCAACATTCTTCTCAGTAAAAAACAATGTTTACAAGGGAACAAATGTAATTGTCATGGAAAAGATTAGCTTGTTCTTTTGACATCAGCAAGTTGTATTGTAAATGGTGTATTAGATCATAAGGATAATCAGTGATGAGAAAATGGATGTCAAAAATAATTCATCCACCCCTGTTTTTGATGGATGTCAAAATAATCCGTCTGCCCATTTCTTCCCCTCTCCCTTCCTCTTACTTCTCCCCTCAACCCCTTCACCTGTGATAGTGTGATAGTGATAACAGGAACAAGATACCAGTAATCTGAGTATTAACCAGCTACCTTGTAATGGTGCTGAGATGGTTAATCTCCTCAATCATGTTGTGAAGTAGTTGCTATTATTTATAGGTTAAGAAAATGGAGGGTTAGCAATTGTTAATGTTAAACCTCACTTCTGACTCTCTTTTCCTTTTCGTTTTAGGTAAGAATAATTGCAGATCTTCCCTTGTGAATGTGACTGTTACCTACAGTGGTTGCAAGAAAAGAGTTCAGATGGCAAAATGCGCAGGGGAATGTGAAAAGACTGTCAAGTGAGTTCTTTGAATGTGTATCGTGTGTTAACTTTGTAACCTTGTGGAGAAAATGAACCTTTTAAAATATTACATGGAAAAACTTTTATGTGAGGGCAATACTATTTTGTTATAAGGACCAAATGAAAGAAGGATCTAAAATATTAAGATCTGAGAACTAAAATATTCACTTAAAATAGTGATGAGTCATTCCGAAGTAGTTTTCTAAATATGCCAAGCATGATACCTTTGTAACAAATGTACTCATCTTCATACAGTGACTACAGAAAATATTTAAGCAAAGAAGTGAATTTCTTGAATTACTTACACTTGAAATTTAGATAGTATGTTTTTCCTTTATGTACACTTTTATGTATAGATTAATATAGAGATAATAATCTCATATTAAGTTATATTTAACATTTTATTTAGTTTACTTTTTCACCATAATGCTCCGATTATGAGATTATAACTTCTTTTCAGATTTCTTATCACTGAGCAACATCAGAGCTTTACAGTGACAGGGGAAATGCAAGGTCTAGAAAAAGAATAAATTGGTTACAAGGCTTGCTAAGTCACTTAGACAATTACTGTTTGAGTAATGATGTCAGTTTATCTTTAAAATTCTAAAAATGTTTATTACAGAATTTTTCTTTTAGGTACAATTATGATACCTTACTCTTGGAACATTCATGCCTTTGCTGCCGAGAAGAAAACTATGAACTCAGAGACATTGTACTTGACTGTCCTGATGGGAGTACAATCCCTTACCAATACAGGCATATCACAACCTGCTCTTGTTTAGACATATGCCAACCATATACGACTTTCACGTACAGTTAATGCTGACATCACCTTCCCAGTTTTAACAGGCCTGGTATTTATTTTATAAGTGAGGAAAAATAATCATTAAAATAGTGGGAATAACTAAACATTTGTATCTCACTCAAAACAATGAGTTCTCATTATGAGGAATTTTGCTCTCTCGTGGACTGGATCTGAAAAATAAACACAACCTGACAAGCAATTCATGAGCAAGGGTGTTTATTTTACAGCAAAACGAATTCTGCAAGTGTAGCAGAAACTGGGTCATATCATGACTCTTCAATATATTTTCCTTTTATCCTTCAGCTTCTTATGTCCTTCTCCTGTTTCATTTCCTTCACTTATTGAAAATGTAGACTTGGTTTTCTTTTCTCACTTCCTATGCCAGTTGCATCACTTCTCCCATCGTACTACAACTCCTCCTGCTAGGACACTAGTGACCTTCTTATAATTCTGCCTACAGGGTCTGACAGCGTTTCCATTCTTCCTTTCTTGAGACATTTTTCTCCTTGTTTCTATGACATCATTTCTTTTTTCTTTCTGTGACATCATTTAAAATTAATGCTCCTACATTGTGTGGACAGCTTTATTTCTGCCAGTCCTCTAAAGTTTAGTTTTCCAGTTGCATCCTGTTCTGCTTGTCATTTTACTCAGTCCTTGTGCAATTTCATCAATATAAGCAGATGTATTTACACGTTGAGGATTTCCAGTCTGTATCACCAACCTCAACCTCTGAGTTTCAGACACATTGATACAACTTTGAATTTAACACCTCTCACTGGATGCTCTATAGGTACCACAAACTCAGCAAGACCAAAACCAAAATAAATATCTTTCTCTATCTAACTCAGTCCTGTGCTTGTATATTGTGTACCAGTGAAGTAGGTAGCTAAAAAGAGAGATTAGACTGAGGCAGGCAGATCAAGAGGTCAAAGAAATCGAGACCATCCTGGCCAACATGGTAAAACCCCATCTCTACTAAAAAATACAAAAATTAGCTGGGCATGGTGGCACGCGCCTGTAGTCCCAGCTACTCAGGAGGCTGAGGCAGGAGAATCACTTGAACCAGGAGGTGAGAGGTTGCAGTAAGCCAAGATCGCACCACTGAATGCCAGCCTGGTGACAGAGCAAGTCTCCATCCAAAAAAATAAAAAAGGGAGAGGTTGAGGTTGACTAATATTATGGCTGTCATCTTTAATACATTCTACTGCCTTGCTATTTCACACACATCCTTCTTCCTGAACATATATATTCAAATGTGCCTTGGATAAATGATTTACATAGGTAAAATGTGTGCAGTTATTAACACTCTTACCCCCTTCCTAACATGAAGGCAAACCCAAATTATCATAACCTATTGATGAACCAGTTCTTACTTTTCTATATCACTTTGACTAGTGGTAAATTTAACTATCATCAAACACTGTATGTCTAATGGTGGAGAAGAAAATAGATGTGTTAGTATATTGGTAATTGCCACCAAAGGTGGATAACAATTCCTTATGAGTGGGCATTACAGGTCGCACTTCTACAGCCAGTCCCAAGGCCTTTGGCTTTCCTCTATGTCTATCACTGGTTGCAGGTTTTCCTTCCTCTCAATGCATACCAGAGTTCATCATCTCACGAAATGAGGAGCTTGAGCCCTTGAAAATCCAAATGGCTGTGGTTGCAGGAGTTTCTTTAATAGCTTTTACCTCAGGAAATAGTAGATAGAGCACAGAGTCAACATTATACCCACATTACAGTCCTTACCACGTGGTAGCAGCTCTATTTTCACCTAATAGAATTAATCATCCCAGATAATAAGCTGACAGCATTTTCTGCTTAGTAAGCCTGCTTTAGACTTATGAGAGACCCCAAATGGCTAGCTGGGAGTTTCAGAACAAGGGAGATAAAATGAACGTCGATTTCTGGTCCAGCTAATATATTACATCCTGCCAACAGCACACCAACTTCACAGGGTAGTATCCCTCAGCTGGTATCAGAGTGGAGGGCTCAGTAGGCTAATCTTTAAGGTTTACCATCTGTGAATAATAAAGTATAATACATTTATTGATGTATGTATGCAACTTTCTTTTCTTTGATTTGATGCCGTATGAACTTTTCTTCACTTGAAAATAAATTCCTTTGGTTAGAAGCAGTGCTGCACAGCATTTCACGGCATGAATAAAGTATTCAATAAGCCTATAGATAGAAGTGCTAGTCTAGGCGTATTAGACATAAAAAGGAAATGCCAATCCATACTTGGGTATCTCAGAGAAAATAAATGCTGTCTTCCCACCACCAGAAAAGGATCAAAGTTGTCTCCTTTTTACCAAGTATCTGAGTGACATGATAGTATGAAAATGGAAGATCACTGTCTTCCATTTATATCACAGTACCATGATTATTGGCATGGTGGTATCCCAAGTGGCTTCAGTGGAGGGAATTTAAGCTGCTGAACCCATGTATGACCCTCATTCCTGCTACAATTGCTACCTTCTTCTTTAAGCATCCACTTACGTTCAGGTATGGATATATTCTGAATTATTCATACAATTCCCCCAACCCTTCTTGACATTCTCCATTTTTTCTCTCCTCAAGTCCTGGGCTATCTATACAAATTATTTGCTGTGTCTGAGAAATCAGTGTGAATCCTGACTTCAGGCCAATCTTCTGCCAAGCACAGTGGCTATAGAGAATTTTCCTTTACAGTTGTTGTTCACAGCACTCCTGAGGTAGGCTCACTTTTCACTGACACCGGGTCTGTAGGCAATCTAGCTTTGAGTCTTTTCATCCTGTGTTAAATGGTTATAAGCAATTCCTCCTCTAAGCAAAAGGCATTAATTCAGAGAAATGTGGCAGCCAGATAGTAGTGCATTGTGAGCCTTAAGAAATGATTGCTTGGATCTGACCTTCTGACTTGTGCCTTTGAGACCTGAATGGACTCTATTCTGTATATATGACTTTGGATTGATGATGGATTGCTGCTGAGAATGCCCAAATCTATGGCAACATAGAAAAGCTAATGCCCCCTCCAGGATGAGGGGTTTTGGTTCACAGTCACCTGTTATTTTAGTATTGACAGAAAGCTAGTATTTGCTGAAAATAGAAGAACTGCCTCAGGAGGTAGCATGGTCTTGCTCCCAAAGCTCTGAAGCTGCTATTGCTATGACCATTTTACGACTTGTCATTGGCCCCTCTGCTAGGTTTTACTTTTCTGTTACAGATTCTTCTAGAACCATTGGATCAACACAGATTATGAGTTAAACATTGAGGTAGCTTTTACCAAAACCTCTATAATCTGAACTGATCTTATATTTTGTCTGAGTCACTCTAGAGTTATCAGGTCTTAGGTCATCCAGTGAGTAGACCTAAGAAAGACATTTATATCCGTATAGGTTTCTTGATGTTTCCAAAATCCAAAATCCAAAATCCACTAATCCATCAATCTTGATGTTTCCAAAATCCACTAGGGTCTATTTCCTAATGTAGGTGAACAAAGTGTGAGAGCATGTCCTTCACTTCAATGATGAGGACCCACTATCTTCATATTACTAAGATTTAAGCCGATTACAGAAAAAGCCAATATAACAGTGACTTTAAAAAGATAGAAAGGTATTTCTCTCTCATACACAAAACTGGGTAGGTGACCCAGAGGGGCATGACTGTGCCTAGTCTCTTCAGTCTTATTGCAGAATGCACTGTTCAGCTTCCATCTTGTTGACCCACAATGGTTCCCACTAGCTGCTACCATCTCATTCTTATTGCAATCAACAGGAAAGTAGAATGGGAGAGGTGAGTGTGTGCTCCTCCTCCTCTGAGGGCAAAACTCAGAAGTGGCACATGTACTTCCACTAACATTCCATTGACCAGAATTAGAGACACAACTGTCTGGAACCACAACAAATGCTTCCAGAATGAGGGTCTATAATCATTGGGGATCTTTATAAAAATACAGATTTATGAATTTCATCCTGAGAGGTCCATTTCAGTAGATCAGAAAGCAGGTAGCTAAATCAGTTTTTGCGAGTAAAATTCCAGGGGCCATATTGTTCCATTTAGTAACAGAAACATCTAGAAAAACAGCTACAGTTTGAGTCATCACCAGACTAAGTTTATTGTGAGGGATATTGTGATGCACTGCTCAGATTCCCCTTCAGAAAAACAGGGTTCATTCCACAGCTGCTGAGAGTGCTGCCAGAAGACTGCTTTCAGTTGTCAGCCTCCTTAGGGGTTTGCCTCAGCTAAAGACAGACACGTCTCCCACTGATATGTCCACTTTCTGGAGAAAAAAGGGGGCATCAAGTGAATGGTAGGGGAAAGTGGAAAGGCTGAGCACTCTCTCCCCAACTTGGTCTACGAATTCTTTACTCAGTAAGTTGCTGGGGCTTTCACTGAAGATGCACGATGCCTTGACTTCTCCCTCCTCCCAATCTTGTTTCCTTCCTTCTCTTCCACAAATTTGGATTCCAATAACACTTTATAACGAACCTGCTGCATGTAAATCTCCATCTTAGAATCTGCTCCTAGGGAGCACAACCTGTGCTGCTTATAGGAATTTAACATCATTCTCTAGAGTCCATCAATTATTTGTAGCATTCAAGTCTGAGAATTTAACGGGGAAGGTAGAGAAAGCGGCCTACCTATGTCTTTCAAGTCTTTGATGGTGGCTTCGAAATGAACTAAATTGTGTGAAGCCTCCTCTACTACCCTATCTCTCATTCCCTTTCCCCCTTCGGTTGTACAAATAAAAAATATTTACTTTTCTATATGCCAATGAGACTATTTTAATAGGCTCAAAAGACAACTGATCCTACTGTAAAATTGATGACAAGGAGTAAAGTTGATTACTGACACTCAAAATATAGAACTGTAATTTTGTCGAAACACTTTGAAAACTCAATATTTCTGACTATTCTATCTTTTTCTCTGCCTATAATCCACTCCCCATATACTAGTCACTCTCTTTTCATCATCTGCCTTTTTCTACAGTTGGTAGCCCTATATATACTTTTAATTACAGTTATTGTTAACATTTATTTGTTTTTATTATCCCTTTTAAAGTAAGTTTTCAGAGGGCAGGAGGTTTGTATCTCTATCCCACAGCTCTGCCTCTAATACCTAGAAGAGGACGTGGCATAGAGTAGGTAATCAATAAACATTTGTTGAGATTTGAATGAAAAAAATCTAACAAAGGCAGCCAGTTAAACAATTCAGTTACTTATCTAGGAATATACTCATCAAATTTTTTTTTTGCAGTGAAATTGAAGGTTCTTGTTAGTAATTAAAATTAATTATAACTAATTAATTATTGTTAAAAACTCTGTTTTAAGAAAACTATTCATGGAAAATTGCCTGCATTCAGGCTGGCCATTCTTCATATACTAAATTATATTCTTGGAGTAAATAAATGAGAAGGTGACATCTCCTAGTATATGTCTTCTCACTAGAGATATAGAATGTGGAGCAGTTAAATATGTAGGCTATGGAGCCAGACTGCCTTGGTCCAAATATCGGTTCCCCCTATCCAATGCTATATAACTTAGCCTTGCTTTAAAAAATAACATACTTACTGAGATGTAACTCACATACCATAAAATTCATCCTTTTAAAGTGTGCCATTCAGTGGGTGTTAGCATATTCACAAGGTTGTGCAACCCTCACTTCTATATAATTCCAGAATATTTCATCACTCCAAAAGTAAACCCAATACTGATTAGCAGGCACTGCCCATCCTCCCACACCCCAAGTCTCTGGCAAACACTAAGCTACATTCTATTTCTACAGATTTGCCAATTCTAGACATTTTATATAAATGGAATCATACAATATGCGACCTTTTGTGCCTGGCTTCTTCCACTTAGCATAATGTTTTCCAGGTTCATCTTTGTTGTATACATCAGTATGTCATTCCTTTATACTGCTAAATAATATTTCATTATTTGGATATATATTTTGTTTATTCATTTGTAGATATTTCATTGTTTCCATATTTTAGCCATTATGAGTAATGTTTCTATGAAAATTCATATTCAAGTTTTAATGTGGATATATATTTTCAGTTCTCCTGGGTATATATCTCGCAGTAGAATTGCTGGGTCATATGGTATCTCTATCTTTAACATTTTGAGGAACTGCTGAACTGTTTTCCAAAGTGATTGCACCATTTTACGTTCCCATTAGCAATGTTTCTCTACATCCGTATCAATGCTTATTATTGTCTTTTTAAATTGTAGCCATTCTAATAGGCCATTTAACCCTTTTATACCCAATTTTCTTATTTGTAAAACAGAATAAAAATATTTACTTCTGAGGTTTGAGGTTGTATAAACATCTGCTATCATATTTTTGCAATCTGTGATTATTCTGCTTTTCCTCAACCTTGCAAAGCAGCTTACGACAGTTCTATGAACTGATTTGCGTACTGCTTACTTTATCTCTACTTAGAGATATTGACAAAACAGAAATAGACGTAACATTCTTAAGTATATAGGAAATAACTATTTCATGATAGTAATTCGTAAGAATATCTACAATTAGACAAGGGTATTCTCATAATCAAGTTTTGTCATAAAGAAATATGTCAAGCTTTGGGAATTGAGAAGATGGTAGCAATACAGGTCAATACAAAGTTTCATTATGTTCTAAATATGATAGTCTTGCTAATATCACTATTTTAATAACTATCTAAAAATTTTAAATTACTTTTATAATAATTTTATGTCCCTGTAAACAATGTTCCATGGTTCTATTTTCAAAATTGAAGTAATTTGTTTTGGAAATCATTTTTGTTCATTTTATTTCTATTGTTAGGCTGGTTGGTAAATAATTGAGATAGAACTGCCATCTTTCTGGAATTATCAAAAGCCAATTTCTCTTTCACCTATATGTAGGAATCCAAACTTGCCAGCAAGAAAATTCCAAATTTGTTACCGTGTAGGATAAAGGAAGGGACTAACATCATCGTTCATTCTCTCTTTTTATCCATGGCATAAAGACACCAGCTAATTCATAGGGTGGTTGTAAGGATTAAATGAGATCCTTGATGTTTGGGATTTCCTTAGAAAATGCTAGCTAGTCACATGTAATGCCATTCTTACTGCTTTCCCTGCTTTACTTCTCTCGTCTCTCAGAGACCCTGGTTGGTTCTCCCACTCTCTCTTACCCTCTCCAGGGCTGGAGTTACTTGATGCCGACCTCCAGTTACAGTCCTGCATCAACAGGGTCAGTTCCACCTCTAGCACCAGCTCCCACCCAACTTTCTACACAATTGTTGCTAGTTTGGCATTGACTTTGTGCCTCAACTCTGCTACCTGAACTTTCATCTTGTTCCTGAAATCTAGACTCATTTTGTTCTCCAATTTTGGTGACTGGCCAAGAAAGAGGTTCAGCCTCTAGGAAAATAGAACCTCTGAGAACCTGAACCTCTTTCTTGGCTCTATTTTTCTAGAGCCTGAACCTCTTTCTTGGCCACTCGCCAAATAGCACCATCTCAGAGGGTTGGCCTTATTATTTTGCTATTTCACCTCCTCCTTCCCCTTCCTCCTCCTCCTTTTCTCCCCTCCACCTCACTCTCTGGGTCTTGGATTCTGCTATTAGGAAACACTCTTCTTCTCTCTTACCTGTAGTGTGCC